>NC_056737.1:794606984-794781984 GCF_019279795.1 Protopterus annectens
GTCCTTACACTACTTTTCAGATTTTATATATACACTCATTATTGACTAATATTGTGCCTTAGTAAAACATATATTCTTTGCCCACACTAATAGTTTGATTAACGAGGCAAACATTTTGTGACTGGCCTGTTCCAGAACCTGGGTGTCCTTATAGGTTGGTACTGTGCCTCAATGTGATTTTTACTTTCTGAATATCTCAGATTAGATAAATACAGTATATTTCAATAGACAAGTGTATTACATTATGATTGGTTTATTTAATTTTATTGCATGCACAATATTTTAGCACAATGTTTTCTACCAGTGAAGTTATTAGTTAGTGAGATATATTATATTCTTTATGTGAAAGGAACAGTGGAAAGCACTATAACAATTATCTTTTTGGATGGCCTAGACTGGATATACATGGACGTTGTAAGGTTTTGGCAGATGTCACTGTTTTCATGGTTTGAAAATATTAGACTAGATGAATATGCCATTTATCAATGAATGAGAGCCACACATCATGATTGGCCCATTTTTATTATGCAGAAGCATATTGGATGAGTACTTCCTGAATGTCCTAGATTGGACAAAATGTTATGCATATGAATGGATGGGGGTTAATTTATGTGATTGATTCATTATATGTAGAATGTATTTGATAGGTGCATTTGCTTTCTAGTACAATGCCCACTTTGTGAAAAAAAATTCAAAATAATTGGGGAAAATGTTGTGATTGGCTTATTTTAAATGCAAACCATTTGATAGGCTATCAATATATTTTAAAAAGTTTATCTTATGCTTGTAAATGTGTTTGGTCTGAAGAAGTGGTAATTCCAACCATGAAAGCGCTAACCTTCAACAAACATTTTATTTTGTAAATTCAGTCATGTGTTGGTTAATCCTGCATTTGGTTTATTCTTTTGTTAAATTGAAATGGATCTGACAGATCTTTACCATCTTTGAGTAATACAGCCACCACAGCTTTTCTTCCAGTATGTTGGCATTCCCCTCCTTTCAAAATGCTGTTAAACAAAATCTTTCATATCTTTATCCCTTTCTTCCCTCATAATTTCCACACTTCCACAGGGATACCATATTTTCCTGGAGACTTTCCTGCAGATTGATTATACGTCACTGTCTTATCCCATCTTCTTCTCTCTTAATTATTAACTGTTGAGCCTCATCTACGTCTAACCTTGGCATTATTAAGTCTTCCATAAATATTTCTATCTGTTCTTTTTCTTGATTTCTACATTCCTCTGGTTTGTAGAAATGCTCATAATGTTTCTGAAATATATCTATTACCTCTACAGGATCTCTGGTTATTTTTTGTCGTAGGCTTTTTAAGTTTGGAAACAACTGTTTCTACTTTCTATCATATAAGTCATTGTGCTTAAAGTTTTTGTACTCTGGGGCTGTTATCAAAAAATAGTTGATTAACAGCAACCTTTCTAATCTCATGCATATCATCCAAATACTCTCTTTTTTCTGTTTAGTACTCTGAAGTTGCACCTCTTCTTATTCTGTGACATTCCCCTTATTCTGCAATATTTTAACCTTTCCTTTTATTGTCAGTCCCTCTAAATAATTCCTCTTACTTCTTAACCATATCTCTTATACTCTTTTGTTTCTACCCTATTTTTTTATTTTATCCCACTTACTATCACTTCTGAAGAAATATCCGTCTTCTCTAATAACTCTCATATAATTTCCACTACCCATTCCTTAAATTCCTAATTTTTTAACAGGTAGGTGGGACAGTACCAGTGCCTCATGTTTACTTCATTATCTTTCATTTTTATCTTAGCTTTTATTGGTGCATGATCTGAAACAGTTATTGCATGTGTGTTGAAGCTTTCAATGAAATATGTATTTTCCTGTGAAATATAATCTCTTTCCAGTATAGCTCAGTTATTGCACCTTGGGGAATAAAATGTACATTTTGCCCAAGTTCCTACTGCTGAATTCATGTCTTCCATACCAAATATTTTTTTATAGATTTCATCAAAAATCTACCCTCTTTTATTTTATTTTTCCTACTAGGTCCCTCTGACACATCTTCACTACTGCAAATCAAGTTCCAGTCCCCACCTATAAGTAATATTCCCTGCTAAAAGCTGATTATTTCTCCCCAGATTTTCTTAAGCTCCATAATATCAGTTTTTGGTGGAATAGAAATACATGCCAGCATAATCTTCCTCACTTACTAATATCCCTTTACTACTCCAGATATACCATTACTTCTTTTCATTTCATTTCCTTTTCTCTCACTTTTGGAGTCACTATAGTAATCAGTTTTATCACTCCTTTTTTTTCCTTTGTCCCTGATATTCTGCTGAATATTCATCCTGAAATCCTTTCATTGTCATATTCACATGCTCATTTAATTCCAAATGCATTTCCTGCAGCATTGCTATTTGCACCCTGCATTTCTTAATGTAATTCAATGCTCTTTCCTTTTTGTCAATACCTGTAAGGCTTTTTACATTCCAAGATAATATGGATAGTGAAGCCATTATGATAAAAAGCTATTGTCCCCACCTAATAGACATGACAGTTTTTTTTAAATTGATATTTCCAACATTTGTCTCACATGCACACACTAATGTTTGACAGGCTGATCTTTTATACAGGCATTTCATCTCATCTTGATTTGAATATGTTTCAAATTTTTCAAGATTATTTGTTTTAATGAAAACCCTCAAAGAAAAACTAAATAATTTTCCAAACAGCCCCATCTCCCTTTAACTTAGAACAAACACACAAAACTATGGCCACCTTAAAAAAATGAAGTTTAACCCTCCAGATAGCAACAATTTTCCAAACCTACATCTGCACCTTCAGGCATTACCTAACTAATAATTAAGTTTACCCATGCTACCATATGTTACAGCCTGTGTTGCCACTTACATTGTTTGCTGTCTACTCTTTTCATATCTCTATACCCTCCCAGATGTGAAAAAACAGCTTGCTTGCTTTCAGAAAATATTAACTTTTAGCACTAAGGAAAAATGCTAGATATCTTTAAATAAAACTGAATTGTGCACTGTACTATTAAATGCATTATAGTATTCAGGTTGTCAGGGAGGCTGCTATCTCTTATTCACTTCCCATAATTTCAACTTTATTTTCACTGAACTGCTTGTCATTGTATCATTACATTTTGGATTTCCCTCAGCAAAGAATGTTCAGATCTCTCAAGATTAATTGCTTCAACCTGATGACATCTCATCTCCATGTAAAAGTTAGTCAGTAATATGAATGAGAAGGAAGAAAGCAAAAAAGCTAACATCTTTGCTGATGCATGAAGGAATCTTTGTCATTTTACTCAGAACAGAATGTACAAGTGCCTTCAGCTGAAGATTTCTTGACTCCCACTTAGACTATTTACATATGGAAAAAACAAGCTAATATATTTGCAAGTGTAAGGAACTACACATTTTTCATGGCTTTCATCATTTTGTCTTATTTTTTCAAGCCTTAAAAACGTTTGTTTGTAGATTTATCCAAGGGCATTAATATAGACAGCCATCCATCCATCCTCATCCACCCTTGTAAAAATAAGAAATATTATCTTAAAGTATAAGCAATGCACTTTTACATCCTACCCCCATTTCAGCAACCCAAGATCACTACATAGTAACTCAACTTGCTTCTGTCCAGCCTTTCTTTTCTTGTTATACTGGACAGCCTATATTTCTTACAACAAAAAAAATACTTGTTTACTTTAATAACTTTAACATATACAACAGTGGATGAAAAGACTCCATCCACATTTAAAATATCCCTGATGCATACTATATAAAACTTTTTTACTATGTAACATGCTGTTTATATCATGAAATGTTTTATACAACTACTAAGAACAAACATTGTTTTCCTTACAGTTATTTTTTTTCCTTTTAGTGTCTTTCTGAGCATTAATGATATAAAGTAGAGTACATTTTACAGTCCACCCACAAGTTTAATAATGATAGCAAAAGTCCAGTCTTTTTCAGACACTTTGTCTT
Source organism: Protopterus annectens (assembly GCF_019279795.1). NCBI lineage: Eukaryota > Metazoa > Chordata > Ceratodontiformes > Protopteridae > Protopterus > Protopterus annectens. The sequence goes on from NC_056737.1 coordinate 794,610,980, forward strand.
GCAAAACAGTATTTCATAAATGTGATTGATATTTTATAGTTTACTGTTTATTCATTAATTTCAGTGCTGTGGATCTTCATACTTTTTATCTCCATTTCCCAACACCTGACTCTGGTACATGTCCAAGGTAATCCTGATTCTTCTAGTCAACTCCTGTGCTTTTTTCTGTTTCTCAAGCATTTTCTCATGGAACATTGGAAAAGCTTTCACTTGCAAAGTCTATGAGCTTCATCATCAGACAAATGAGATGCAGAGTCCCCTCTTGTTTGCTGGCTCACTTTTTGTTAGATAAACTTTTTTATCTCGTCTTTAGCCTGTTCTGCATCCAAAAATGTATTTGATCCTCCAGGAAAAAATATTCTGAAGACAGCTAGATACAGCAGCTTGAATCTCACACCTGCCTCTCAACATTCCCCAATTGCTAGGATAAATCTGCCTCTCTTCTGCTTGATGTACAGTGAATAATCATTTTCCTCAAACACTTTGCTGTCTCTAGTTTTTAACACTTTCCCTCCTGTCACAGTTTTGGCAAGATCAGCCAGCTCTTTCTGCTGGTATGATTGCATCTTTACTAATATAGGTCTTGCCACTTGCTCATGGCCGGGTTTGGAGCAGACACTCAATATGCCCTTTCAGTTAACAAATCCTGCTGTGGAATACTAGTGCAGTTGCTTATTTCTGCTTTCATAAAATGAATACAGTCTGTTCCTTCCATTTTCTCTAGTACAGCAGAAAATGTCAGGTATTCTGTGCATACTCTGTATTCTAATTGTACTATGTTTTGAAACATCTCTTCTTGAGAAGCCTTACACTTAGCCAGTCCTTTCTTCCACTGATTTTTGTAATTTTATCAGTTCATTTGAATAGCTACTTTCTTCTAAATTGTTGGAAGCCATCTCTTTTACCTAAGGTGAAAATTGATTTGCTTATTGCTGAACAGCTGCAGGATTTTTCCCAGCCAGTGTTTTCTCTTCATATTTTCTGATTGATTTTCTTTCAGGTTCTCTAAATTGTTTCTTTGCTGGCATACAGGCAGTGTCCTTACTAGCCAGTAAATGAATTTTACCCAAAGTGATGGTTTTGCTGGCTGTTATTTCTAAGTTTCACATTAGGAGAGTTGAAATTAAGATGTTGATCAATGAGCAGCCATCTTCAAACTCCTTGAAACAGGTGACTTCTGAGCATAAAAATAAAGAAAGAGGGGCTTATAAAACTGTTGACTAAATCTGATGAGCAAAACTTGTGGCAAAATAGTGATAGAAAAGGGTAAAAAAGATAATAATGGCATATTTTTAGTGCTAAGGGGCTGCTGGCAAGGGAGGAGGACTAAACTGGCATGTATTTATATTCCACATAAAACTGCTATATAATGGAGCTTAAGAAAATTCTGGGAGAAATAATCAGTTTTCAGCAAGGAATATTACTTATAGGTAGGAACTGGAATGTGATTTGCAACGGTGAAGATGTGTCTGGGGGCCCTAGAAGAAAAAGTATAATAAAGGAGGGTAGATTTTTGAAGAAATTTATGAAACTATTTGTTGTGGAAGATGTGAATTCAGTAACAGGAGTACAGAGTGAATTTTCATATTATTCCACAAGGTATAAAAACAGAGCCAGGCTAACAGAGTATACATTTCACAGGAACATGTGCATTTAATTGAAGGTCTTGATGTGCACCCAATAATTACTCAGATCATGCGCCAATAATAACTAAAATAAAATACTTTCCCACCTATCTGTTGAAAAGAGAGGAATTTAGGGAATGGTTACTGGAGATTATTCAGGAGCTATTAGTGAGGATAGAAATTTCTTCTAAAAATATAGCTAGAGAGTGGGATAAAATTAAGGCGGAGTTTAAAAATAGGGTAGAAATAAAAAAAGGGAGCTACGGTTAAGAAGTAGCAAGAATTATTTAGAGGGACTGACAAATGTTAAAGTATTGCAGAATAGGAGAAATATCACAAAACAAGAAAAAGATCAACTGCAGAATGCTAAGCAAAAAATTAGGGATTACCTCGATAATATGTCCGAGTTTAGAAAGACTGCTGTTAAGCAACTGTTTTTTGATAATAACAGTAGAATACAAAAGCTTTTAGAACAACGACTCAGGCAACAGAAAGTAGAAAGGGTTGTCACCAAGCTTAGGGAGCCTCAAGGAAGGTAATAAGAGATCCTGTAGAGGTATTATAAATATTTCAGAAATTCTATGAAAGTCTGTATAAAGCAAACAAATGTGGAAAAAAGAAAAGATACAAATGGAAATGTTTATGGAAGAACTAAATATGCCAAAGTTAGCAGTAGATGAGGCTCAATTACTAATGGTTATGATAGGAGATAAAGATCTGGAAGGTTTTGTTTAACAGTATTTTAAGAGGAGGAGAAGTACCAACGTCCTGGAAGAAAGCGGTGGTAGCTGTAATACCTAAAGAGGGTAAAGATCCAGCAGACTTAGCTTCATACAGGCCGATTTCAACACTAAATCATGATTTTAAAGTGTTCATGTCTATAATGGCTAAAACAATGGCAAAAGTAATGCCAAAATTAATGGATTTGGATGTGTGGTTTTGTAAAGGGGAGCCAAACATTTGACATTAACAGAGCAACGATGATCCAGAGAGAAGCAGAATGTAAGAAGATACTATTGTTGTTTGTGGGTCTTGATGCAGGGAAAACATTTGACAGAGTAAGCTGGGACTTTATGAGCAGGGCAATGGAAGCATTTGCATTTTCTGAAAAAAATTATAAGGTTGATTAGTAGGATATATGAGGGATCTGAGATGAAAGTTAGAGTGGGTGGGGTCCTCTACAATAATTTCTGCTTGAGCAGAGGAACCAGTTTGAAATTATAAGGTTAATTAGAAGGATATATGAGGGATCTGAGATGAAAGTTAGAGTGGATGGGGTCTTCTCTAATAATTTCTGCTTGAGCAGAGGAACCAAGCAGGGTTGTCTTCTTCCCCTTTGTTATTTATATTATACTCAGAACCACTGGCAAAGAAAATAAGGGACTCAGAAATTCAAGGCTCTATTTGCAGATGATATTATTTTATAGCTGACAAAATCAGAAAGAGATGTTACAGTCCTCTGGAACATTTTATGACACTTTCATATGTTTTCGAGATACAAAATTAATGAAGCTAAAACAAAGGCAATCACAGTAAATTATGTATGCACACATGAATTGGTTCAGCAATATCCGTATTTATGGGGATATGATAAAATAAAGTATTTAGGAGTATGGATTAAAAATTATTCTGGTGTGGCAGCTAAGAATATGTGGGAAGAGACTAAACAGAAGATAATACAAAAACTGAAAAACTGGAAGCTTTGATATATGGATATGGATAATAATATAAAAGCAGTCAAAATGTTTTAGACCCTTTAGTCTTATACAGAGGTCAGGCATATTTTATCAACCAGAGGAGAAGTTGTGGATAGCAATTAATAAAGATCTGAAGGACGTTATCTCGGAGGGGAAGACATCAGGAGTCAAGTGAGATAAGCTGATTCTTCCAGTAGAAAGGGGTGGATTGGGATTACCCGATTTGAAGGGGTATTTCAGCGCTACATAGTTAAGGCTCCTATACATAGCACAAGCAGAAAACTATAATACAAAGTGGAAAAAGCTGATGTTGAAACAAGGGGGGAGCTCAAGAAACGAGAGACTGGGATTTTGGATGCAGGTCTTTAAGGAGAATAACAATAATCATACAGAATATTATATCCATAAAGTAGCAGAAAGTATTCTAAGAACTAAGCCAACACGGGAATGGAGAAGGGAGATTTTGTTGATAGAGATAACTGCGGTTAGGGATATAGACAATAGGCAAGAGGGGGCTGGAATTTATTGGAGAAAACTGGCAAAGGAACCAAGGTATTGGGAGCAAATAACTAGAGAGGAAAAGGTAATAGAATGGGAAGAGGCCAAGAATTTATTTGGACTGCAGGTTACAGATTGCCTTCCCTATCAAGGATTGACATCAGAGTATAGGCAAAGAGAATGAAATGGGATCCTAAGGGAAAGACCAACACTAGGTTTTAGTAGAATCTAGGATATAATCTGCCATTAAAAAAGGAATAATTAGTAGAGCATATAAAATATTGCATGATAAATATAAGAATCAATCAGAGGAAGTTAGAAAGGATTGGAAAGAGAGGTTAGATAAGCAATTCACAAAGAAATAATGGGAGGATATATGTATGTCTCCCAAATATGCAACAAAATCTAGAAAATGTAGGATTTTTGCTTGGAAATGTTTACATGGATAGTTTTATACCCCAAGTAGACAACAGAGAATTTTTCCTCAGGTAGTCAGCAAATGTTGGAGGTGTGACAGGGAATAAAGAGGTATTTGGGAACATTTTTTGGGAGTGCAGTGGGTTGGCGGACTTTAAGGATTTCCTGCAGGATACACTGTCGGAGATGCTGGGTGGGCAGATTGATGTGACGAGGCAGATGATTTTTCTTGCACTATGATACATAATTGGAATTGCCTAGAGTTGGTAAGGCTTTGCTGTGTCTAATTATGGTGGCTGCCAAAAAAGCAATTATTTCAAAATGGAAATCAAAATCTAAACCAGCTGTATTAGAAGTAATTAATATAGTAACAGTGATAAAACAACTTGAACTGAGATCTTTAGAAACGGGTAAGAGCAAACTGGAAAAAATGGGAATTGCAGGAACAATACATACAGGGGAGGAATTAGGTTTAAAAGAATGCAGGACTTAAATGAGCTATGTAATGTTTTACTATAAATGATTGGGTAGATAAGTGATGTGTAATATTTGCATCTGAGAGTGTGTCAGTATGGTTTGTGATATAAAATGCTTGCAACTAGGATTGTGTTAGTGTGGTTTGTTTTCATTTGTATAAATGTATGATTGCTTATATCATAAGTGATGGTTTAATAGGTCTGTTTCTTATTTTAAAAAAAGGAGCAGGAACTGAATAATTTATGTAATGTTGCTTAGGTCACATGATATATAGCAATATATGTAAGTGTAATGTTTTTAAATGTTAATTTGTTAATACAGTTTGATTACTTTTATATAAATGTGAGTTTGCCTATGTCACAAGTGACAGATAATTTAAAAAAAGATGTGGCAAATTAGAACAGACAAAAAGATGGTTGATAAGGCCTTCAAGCCCTCTGACATTTCTGTGCAAGTGGGAATAGTGAGTACAAAAATAACCTTGAAAGTATTAAATGAAGAGTCATCACAAATCAAAAAAAGTAAAAGAACAAAATGTCTCAGTGTTGGAACTTGAAAGACAAGGAAGTCAGTGTCAAATCCAGACTGACAATGCATGTTTGCAAAGTAAAAAGAAAGAACTGTTGCAGTAGCTACAAATGGTTAGTCATTCTCTGCTTAAACTAAAAATAAAATATCCAAACATACAAGTGAGAATGAGTCACTAAAAGTAGAACTTCAAGAGGCCAGATACAGGGCTGTGAATTGTACACAGGCTCATACTCACAACAATGTAGTGGTCCAGCATCTAACAAAAAAATTGGCACTTTTCAGTGGGAGCTCAAATTATTTTGGACCAAGGGATACAGAACAATAATACCAGTGTCTTAAGTGCACTTAATCAACACAACCCAGAAATGGAACTTCTTCTTCTTTTGGCTGCTCCCTTTAGGGGTCGCCACAGAGGATCATCTGTTTCCATTTGTTCTTGTCCTCTGCGTCTTGCTCTGTCACACCAACCACCTGCATGTCCTCTCTCACCACATCCATAAAACTTATCTTAGGCCTTCCTCTTTTACTCTTATCTGGTAGCTCTCTCCTTAGCATCCTTCTCCCAATATACCCAGCATCTCACCTTAGCACATGTCCAAACCAAAGCAATCTTGCCTCTCTGGCTTTGTCTCCAAACCGTCTAACCTGAGCTGACCCTATAATATACTCATTTCTTATCCTGTCTATCCTCGTCACACCCAGTGCAAATCTTAACATCTTTAACTCTGCCACCTCCAGCTCTGACTCCTGTCTTTTCATCAGTGCCACCATCTCCAACCCATATAATATAGCTGGTCTCACTATCATTTTGTAGACCTTCCCTTTCACTCTTACTGGTATCTGTCTGTCTCAAATCACTCCTGATACCCAGAACTGGAATACAAATGAAAAAAGGAAAGCCTTGTGAATGTACTACAGAAAGAAGATAAAATGTTAGTAGGCAAAACTGATGATCATTATTTTGCTATCTTGATCCAAGTAAAAAGTCTCTTTGTAGATGAAAACTTACTAACCAAGCCAACAACTGAGATACAGTTTATGGCATGATTCAAGAGTTTCAAACAATGTGAGGTCATTGTAGACACAGCCAAACATACAACTAATAAGTGAAAAATCTGGAAACTGGAATGGTAGCCTATAAGGGACCGCTACAGACAAAAAAATGAAAGAAATATTTTTTATCTTTTCATGAAGATCTTTGTGATCCAGTTCTGCCTGTAGCAGAATAAATGATCATTGCTAATTTAAAATTTTATAACTAAGTATGCCCTTATGGGGGGCTGACATCCTGCTATGATTTAGTTTCTTTGGAAAGCTAAGTTTATCCTACAGTACTGTATCTTGTCAAATCCTTGCTTCATTTTGAATAGAAGACTGTAATTCTGAGAGTCCTTAGTCTAGCTGTCATTGAATGAATTATAGTGACTCTTACAAATGTTTTCCTCATGCTGTGATACACATAAAAGCAGGTTCCAAAAGTGTTAACAAATCACTGAAACAGATGCTTTAGAAAAATAATTTCTAAGAGTTTAATTTCCTACCCAAGTTATCCCTCCCAGCTTCTCTCCCTCTGTCAACAAAAAACATCATATGCCCTACCTTGCAAGGCTTAGCTAATTAGTCACCTATGCATGGCAATACTTAATTTGGTGTGCCATTAAAAGTGTTCCCTCATATTTGTCCTTATTCCCGTCATCTGAGCATCACTTTCACAGAAAATAAAGTTATAATATGCATGTGTCAAATGAGTATAGGTGATTCTAATGATTCTTGAAAAATATGACAAGTAAATGTTTTGTGTGAAATACATACTGGCTACTCAAATAGTTATCTTTGCATATAGTAATCCAGTTTTAGCATGAAGTCAACTGTATTTGTTCATTCAGAGCTTTACAGACCATTGAAATGCTTCTGTGTACCTATTAATGAGTGCCTCACAGTATGCACCGAAGAGTGATTGGGATCAGCCAATCATGTCCCTTAACACTTTGTTTCCAGGGCAGCTTTCCCCTTCTCCCTACCCAATCTACGCTACTGTACATATCTATATATATATATATATATATATATATATATAGATATATAGATATATAGATATAGATATATATCTATATATATTAGATGCATCTATAGCTACATACCATTCTTTTTATCTGAATGTCACTATGGGTATGTTGACTGGCCCACAATTCATCGGATCACAAATTATCAAAGATAATTTGAGAAAAACACACCAACTGATGAAAAATGTTAAGTAGTACATATGAACAGTGTCTGTCTCTATTAAGGGTGAATTGAATCTGAGAGTGAGATCATATTGTCAGAGACAAGGAAGGAAGGAACTAATAAGCAAATGAGAGACGTGTTTGTATGGCTTACATCATTATTATTCTGCTGCAAATATACAGAGTAAAGGCGATTTGAAATACAAACTATAAAAAGAACCAGAATAGACCCCAACAGGGGTAAATGGCATGATGAAGTGTCACAAAAATTTATACATAATAATTATAATAATAAGTATGAGAAAACAAATGTGTTTACTTTAATATTGTTGATTGGGTTGGTCCCATAGTTTGGTTTTTGGCTATTCTGTATAAAGACAATGGCCTGTTTTCATGGTTCAAAATCTCCACTACTTGGCTAAGTGCTAGTCTTCAGAAAATAAAACACAAAGACACTGATGGCTACATTTACTTCCAAGGGGCATCTATAGTGAAGTGTTCTTTTATTAAAATTATCATGGAGAAGTAGCTACATCCTGCAGTATTTTTGTCTTTTATTTCTGTTTTAACGGATGACAAGAGGTGGTGTTTATACAAATTATGGGAAATGTGGCCAGAAAACTGGAGAAATTTTCCACCTTCCTCCATTAAGTTTCATGTGATTTTTAACTCCTTAATGCCTAGCAGCAGTCAGATAATTAAATGTGGCACTCCTGACTGCTTACAGACCAGATCACAGCTTGTCTACAGCTGCATGCATTTTTTTTTTTGTATTTCTTGTTCAAACAAAGTGATTTTCTCAAATTTGATGTGCTTAATCACAGCACTGAATACTGCAAATTCAATGCTGCGATTAGGCTACAGAGAGACAAAAGCACTATGTGTAGTCTTCCTTTCAAGCACTATCAGCTTGAAGGGGAAAAGGCAGCTCACACAGTAAAAGCTACAGGCATGATTAGCACAACAGAATGATCATTGTTACTTAGTATCTAAGCTAATTTCCAGTATGGTGCTTTGAAAGAATGCAGGTCCCACTGATTGCACCCATGAAAACTTTGGGTAAACTGGCAATAAATTGCTGCTTATGATGAAAAATTTGTTAGGAATGTTCTAAATGTAAACATATTTGGCATACATAACATAACAAGACAACGGACTGAAAAAAAAGCACATAATGGAACTAAAGGTTGCTAAAATACCAGAACTATTAGTCAACCACATGGTAGGTGGTGTGGATGAAGTGGTTGACATCAACAAAAGTTGGAGCATCTTTGAATATAGTGACAATATAAAAGTATTGTTAGAGACAGTACTAGCTAACATTCTAAAGGGCACTCATAAGCTGGATGACCTTTTCTACAGAGCATTCAGAAGAGGTAATGAAGTGGATGAGGTGTGGAAGACCATTCAGACCCTAGTAAGGACATAGAACTCTACTACAGATCTTCAGGAATGACATGCTGCCACTGAGCAGCACATGCTCATCCTCCAAAAATAGATATTTACTATGATAAGCCAACTATGCACCTCACTGGGAATCCCAAAAACTAGTACACCTCTGAAAAATCTGATAGTGAAAGATGATGTTGAGGCTTATTTATGGTTTTTGAAGATATATGCAGACATGTACACATACACACACATGGCAGACCTCAATGGTATTCCCATGCCTAATACCCGACCCATTTGTAGGCTGAACATCACTGTTGTGTTGGTGGTAATACTGCAAGGCACATGTAGCTGTTAGGAGAGGTGTGTAACAGGCTACATATGTCATGTCCAACATACAGCAGCAGCTGCATCTGACTATTATGCAATGGGAGTGGTGGTGGTTGTGAAGGCAGTCATGTGGATTTTCCAACTACAGGTGTACTAACACACAAACAATGCTATCCTCAGTAATGCACACACATACACATGTCAATCACTGTGGAGCATTGCTGCAGTGTGGTTATAGCTGTACCTGGCTACATCATCCATGGAGGGACTGGATGTGTAGGGGGTGTGTGTGCAGGCTGGATATCATGCCACCTGGCCCAATGTGCCAGCAGGTGGCACCCATTTAACAAACACCATTACACAGTAACTGGCAGGGTGAGAGTGACATGCATCAGCCAATCCTCTGGGTGCCTTCTACACATGGCCACCGAGGTGGTCCAGTTGACATGTATGCAACATGTTGTACAACAAGTGGTTAGTGTCTGTGATAGAGACCTGTACCCAAGCATGTTCATTTGGCTGTGGTACTGTAGTGTAGATACCAGTGGCATATGCCCATACAGGGTGATGTCTCCTATATGTGCAGGTAGTACACAGTAGACCACACATGTCGGTGTCTATCAAGCTTAGGTTGCCAGTACGTATCCCAGCTGGAGACCTGCCATCTGCACATCTGTGGAGGGACTGACAGAGACCAGTTTGGTGAATAGCTATGCAGTAGGATGAATGTGTCAACAGATGGATGTTTTCCAACAATGAGTATGCCATTACTACATGTTGCAAGCCCTCACTAACATGTGCTGTGCCGACGTTGACCTATTGGAAGTTACAGTACCACGGTTCGAAGAGTATCATCCAGTAGGGCATATATATGGTGACACAGTCCACACACCAGGTACATGACAGTGAGCCATCAGAGTGCAGCTATGCCTGCAGGTGTGCTTGTTGTCAGTAATAATGTTAGCACTGCACCCTTCCCTAAGACAGCACTGTCAACAGTAGTACTGCCATGTTACACTGCATGCCTGTGTGACAGCACATACCCTGGGTTGCTACCCATGTATGTCACACATTCACATGGATAACAGTGTTGTGTGGTGTCCTCTTATATACTTGTGTGTCCCAGACACGACACTCAATATCCTTTGCTACAATAATGAGAGCACATAGACACATGTACTGTACATGGCAGTACATACACATTACAGGATGCCATTTCAGGGAGTTTCTGACATGGCCTCTGTGTAGACACAGTACGTCACAGAGTATAGCTGGACGATGTGGTAGATGGTCAGCATAGCCATGCGTGTTTGATGGCTCAGATTCATGGCTATAGAGGTATTTCGCACTGGGCCTCTCCCAGCTGTTGCAGCTGTCCAAGCAGGTACATACCAAACAGGGCATTGTACTTTATAATAGGTGTGTAATGAGGGATGAGTACACAGTGGACAAGCACTTTTCTCTGATGTAAAGCCCTCAGTGATGAGGTAAGCTACATAGGAGGATTTTACTCATCATGGTTATGTGGTTAATGACAGGTGAGAGACCACTCGTCCACCTGGTGTCCCTCATGTCTGTCTGGGCACACTGTCAATGTTTAGTATACTGACACCTATAGTGCTTCATGGGTACACGGTATGTCCAAAGGGGAGCAACTATACATTACATGCCATGGCCGCTTAGAGCCCACGCTAGAGCCCATGGCTCTGATACACCAAGCATCTGTGTGTGTGTAAAGCCATCTTGTAGTGAATATCCAAATACCTGGGGATCCAATAATGTTCTCCCAGTTTATGCAACATCTCAGTGAACTTTGTCAGCCAGAGTTCAGCAGTGTAGGCCTGTACTTCAGGGAAGTAGATGGCAAACAAGATGTGTGCCAGGACTGACCCTGACGCACTCAAATTAGTCAGTTGTCTGGAGCAGGGATCAGACATGGCTATGTTTACAGTTTGGGTTCCGTCGGTAAGTCATTTGACAACCTGAGTGACACAGGGTCTAAGGTGTTTATGGCCAGCTCTGCATGTTTAACTATGTCTCTAGAGTGGGCAATGTTGTCGAAGGCCTTGGTGGAGTCCAGATAGGCTGTGTGCACCGCCTTACCCTCCTCCACAGCTCTGGGGACTGAATCAAAGTAGCCAAACAGGGTCAGGAGACAAGATCAGCCCTGCACAAGACCAACCAGGGTGGAGTCCAGAGTTTACTGGTTGCCAATGTCTTTGTTAATGAGTTGCATGATAATGCATTCCATGCCCTTGAAGATAAGGCTCATCAGACTGAAGGGATGGTAGTTCTGTGATCCAAGGTGATTCCCTTTATGGCGCAGGATAACTGTGAGCTGTGTGCCATCCCAGTGGGATAGACACCTGAGGTAAGGTGGCTATGATGACACAATACGGCACTTAGGTGTGAGATGCAGGGTTATGTAGTAGTTCGCGTACTACACAGCCCGGGATGTCATCTGGTTCCATGGGCTGCTGGGTATTCTGTAACAGTAGAGTTTTGGGGTGGATTCCACCTGTGTGGCCATGATTAGTGGCATTTGGCAACCTTTTGTTACTGAGATGTGCCCTTTAGGGGGTGAGGGAGGCTGAATATGACACTAACTCGGTCTGCCCAGATATTGGAACTCTCCTTTAAATCAGTATATTTAATGCCAATCTGTTGTAGTACAGAGCAGTTCTGAGCACTGCGGTATAGATCCTGGACATAACTATAGAATGCCTTGTGGTTGTCTTTGGAATCTATGGCAATAATATTTATGTAACAAGCTGTAGCGGTTTTTGAGGGACAGCTGCTTCTTACTGAGGCTGGTAAGGGAGCAGTTTCTGTTTTTGGATTATCCTGTTAACTGCAACAGTGTCTTCCTTCTGTTGTATAGACTGTTCATGGCAGTGGAACACAAGACTGACTTCCTTGTTTGGAGGACAGTGTTTTGGGTCTATGTGAGATGGTAATGCATGTATGAGTGGGTGCCCAAGCACAGTGCCTTAGTGTGGGAATCAAAGCCAGTTGCCCGCTCAGCTCCCCATCTCCATGGGTAAGTTATGAGGTTTGGTCACGCCTGGGCTTGGCAGCATGGAGACGTGGCTTCTGCAGAGGGTATTCATGCAGAGGATCCTTACTGGTGGGTGGGTGATGTGGATGTCAACGGTGATTACCTAATGGTCAGACCTGACCTATGAGGGGTGGCCACTGGTGTGAGGCATTTGACACCCATGTTGGGAATGACCAGGTCTATGATATTGGAGACCCTGGTTGGACAATGGACTAGTTGATCCAGGGGTTTGGAATGTATGTAACACCGTTACCAATTAAGTGGTAAAGGGTGATGGCATGAGGTGATTTCCAAAGTTAATGGCAGAGTATTTGGAATCCAGCAGTATTATGGTGTTTGATTGTATCTTAATATTGTCCAGTATGTTTATAATGGTGTAGTGAGAACCTTGGACAGTGGAGGGTGATCAGTAGGCAGCTACAATGTCGATTGCAGTCTTACATAGTGTCAGTTGCATTTGGTGATTCCCAGATGCATTGTGTTTGACACTAGGCTGGAGGTGTGAATGACCTTGGTGAATATGGACACTCCTCCACCTGTAGGGTGTTGTGGCCTTGGTTTGTTGTCTGAATATGTGATAAGGGCTCATGCAGCTCAGTGTATTACAGGTGTGCCCTCCTGGAGCATTGGGTGTACCAGGTCCCAGGTACTGATTAGATATCAATGTTCCTTATTTGTATATATGTGCTCCAGGAGAGTGCCTGTTTAGGTTTAGACATCCAACATTGTTTGAATTCACTGGCAGTTTTGCATGCTTGCATCTGTTACAGTGGTGGATTTGCCCTTTGAAATTCTTGCCTAGGTTAGGCACTATGGGGTTGTTGCGAGGTGTAAGCTAGTAGCCTGAATCCCAGGAGCAACATATGCTGTGCATGTGTGGTCCATCTCTGCTGTACGGGTCTGTACATCATGTCACCCCAGGCAGACAGATAACAGATCCCTTGAATGACAGCAAACGAGACAGCCACTCTATGTTGAAGTCAATGTGTAGCGTATATGTGTGGTATTTATATATATAGATAGATATATATATATATATATATATATATATATATATATATATATATATATATCCCCATATATGTATGTGGATATGCATATATGGTCATATATGTATGTGGATATGTATATGTATATATCTACATAGATATGGTTATATATGTGAAGTATATGTGGTTATATGCACATATACCAGTTTTACCATATGTCTGGAACATGGAGTAGAGCCCCGACTCCTCATGCGTACCAATAGTCCCGCAATTAATCGTAGTGCAAAGGGATATCAATACGAATGTATTGCGGGTATATATGTAGAGATTGTTGCCGTCATCGTCATAGGGGGTGTCTTAACAGACATGTTGGGTGTGGGAGGTTGCATCCGCTGTAGACATGTGCACCATTGCCTACGGACAGACATCCTATGGGCAGCATAGTACAGACCCACTGCTAGCACAATAATGATGCTGTGGACTACAGCAGGGATATGACCACTATATGTGGACAGTGTGGTACTCTGTGGTCATTCCGAAATTGTACACATGTCCCCTTCATGCATGACATGTGGACCACACCTCCCAATGTGGATGTTACTAGCCAAGTACATGGGTATATCACAATACTGAGGTACACATGCCCACACAGTGAATGCACACACACACACGCCAGTCTCTCCAAACACATACTACCAGGTGCTGCTGAGTTCACATGGCCACATACTACCCAGTAGAGAATGACATACATCTGTAGAGCATACCACAGCTTTGTCAGTAATACACAACTGTTATGCTGGCCTGGCAGCAGTATGTCCTGCAAATAACTGGACATAACAGCACACTAGGTATTTACAGTAGGCTGCTAGGCATGTCACAAAGCACTGGGCACACTGTCTAGTAAGTAAGGGCAGATCTCACACAACTCCAGAATACATATTGTATGGGTATTACACATGTACCTGCAAGTATAGCAGGCTCGACATGCAGGTCACAGTGCAGCATAGCAGACACCTGTGAGTAAATGCAAACCCACATCCAATGGCAATGCAGCCACAGCCACATATGATACACAAGGTTACAATTGGAGCGGCATGTAACATCAGAAAGAAATGGACAGAGAACAATGGCGTCTACCACAGTCTGTACAGAGCCCATGTGCCATAAGTGCAATACACATACAGTTGTCAATCATCCTAACCCAGGGGTCTGCAACCTGTGGATCTGGAGCCACAGGTGTCTCTTTAGCCCTACAGTAGTGGGTCCTTGTACCTGTAAGGATTAATGGGCACACTACCACACACACACACACACACACACACACACACACACACACACACACACACACGCACATGCACACGCACACACACATGCACACGCATTAACACGCCACATACACACACACACACACACACACGCACACACACACAGACACACACAAAGACACACAGACCTTAGACATCCCAACACAGGAACACAGGTATGGACATATGTTAGGTATTGTTGTTATACATGTGGTTATATTATATATAGTATTACTATATATGGGACCGCATATGTTCTGCTATCTTCATTGTAGGTGTCAGATAGTTGTTGCGCCCCCCCGGTTACATTACTTTGGTGGGTGATGGGTCAGGCATGGCTATTTGGATACTGAAAGCCGCAGACCCCTGCCATATGTACACTGACCATAGTAATGTACACACATACACATAATGACTTGGTAATGTCCATGGGCACAGCCCCTGCTACACACTTGTCCAACAGTCTGCTATCTGACTGGCTGGCTATCAGGTATGCTGTCAATAACTAATGGTGCACAGCCCATATGCACCAGATATATATATATATATATATATATATATATATATATATATATGTGTGGGCTTCATTTGCACAACACATGTGTGCACCTCTGCAGTCACGAGGTCAGGGTGTATGTACGAAAGTGTGCTGCCCCTGTAAGGCAGTGCATTAGGGGTATGCACCACAAGTATCCCAGGGTGTTGCAACATGAGGATTCACCAGTAGTGGGGCTGCCCCATGGTATGCGCGGATGCTACATTACAAGGTCACATTTCTCACCTTGTGAACACTGCAAGGCCTACCCTGACTGCCATCAGTGTGGATTGTGATGATTACAGTTATGCATTGTTATGGGCAGATAAGCAACCTACATAGTGTCAACCCAGGTCTTTTCACCCTAGGGATTGTAATACATGCATAGTGTATTTAGAGGCCACTGGGCTGGCTATTATCTTCGCATGACATACTGTGGATAGTTTGTTATGCTGTGGCCACGTCAGTCTTTTCTTTTGATGAGACCTGAAGGCCTTTGGCATGGACACCAACAGATGTGATGCTTTTGGGACTACTGTCCTGTAAAGTGATATGTTTGTGTGTTACAAGCATTACTCTGTTTCAGCATGTATGTCGGAGCATAATCAGCTAAGGGTGGCGACTTTGGCATATGCAACTGTAATACTACACAACCGTGAACTCTTCCCTGTGTATACCAACCTGTCTGTTGTGTTAAGCATCCATTGATGTCTCTGTGGGGTGGTATATGCCGTCAGGCAACACTTGTCTGTGGTATGGGTGACTCATACAATGTCCATCAGATTAGGATGCAACTGTAGGGATACTGGCAGTTCAGTATGGTGTGCACCCTCTTATATATCTTCCTAGACATATCTGTGTGTGTGTCTGTGTAGTCACATATATATCTATACATACATATACATATATATCTGCATATGAGTATCTGCATACATGTGTCTGAGTATAGGTATCATAGGACTGTTCATTGCTTACAAATTGTACACTCACTATGGTAGACAGACCATACAGCATGATATGTTATCAGTACCCAAGTGACATAATACAGGTGGGATGGCCTACTGTTAACATCTTGTGCCCATGTATTGTCAGGTCCTGGTTATGGTATTTGCAACAGTCGGTAATGTATTGCGGGGGGGATGTCACCATGTGTGAGAGATGTTGTTGGAGCCCTCAATTTGGTATTAATGGTGCCTGTCAGGTTCATATATATGTCTTTGTCATGTCTCCTCTTATGATAAAGCTATTGATATATATCTGTATTCACACACACACACACACATAGTATATATATATAGCAAAATATAAATATATATATATATATATATATAGTATATCTGCACACATGCATATATATATATATATATATATATATATATATATATATATATATATATGTGTGTGTGTGTATATTTTGCTGTAGATATATCTATATCTTGACATATATATGTAGACAGATTTGTGTAGATGTATGCATGAGCCGGGTTATATACAACTATTTCCGACATATATATATATATAGCAGCGGATGGATTCCATACTATTTGGCGGCTAATTAATTTGTCAAAAATGCATTCCAGGTATTTCCTGACTGAAAGCTCACTTCGACTGGAAAGCTCATTTCGTCAAAGTTCATTAGGTCGAAATGGAATATATTCCTCTGCCCCACTGCAGTGCAACCTGGAGTGTGAATATTAAATATGGGGGTATGGGAAGCGCAGCCCTGTCACATTATGCCAATAGTTTTTACTAAAGATATATATATATATATCAGTGCATTTCTAATGGATATATCTTCTTATAATAGTAAATACATTAAAATTATGTGGGGGGCTACGCCCTCTACACACACCACATTAGACTAAATCAGCCTCCCAATAACTCCCCTTATTTAATATTCTCACTCCAGTGTTGCACTGCATTGGGCAGGGCTAGGGGCTATTCCATTTTCAACCAAAATGGAACTTCACTGGGAGTGAGCTTTTCAGTCAAGTGAAAACCAGAAGTGTGCAATGCCTGGTATCATTTTCTTTACTCAAGTGTAATTTGACCAAATGTATGGAATCAAAAAAAAAAAAAATATTTTTTTTATAAACAATTTAAAAAATTTTTATTGAATATATATTTTAATAATGTATGTATGCCAGGGTACCTTTTTGGCTAGGCTTATATAGGCCCTAGGACCAATAGCCTAGTACCTACTTATGAACCTATAAGAAGACTTATATTAATCCTGAAAACAGCATTGACATCTAGGAACAAAAACCAAGTTATAAACCAATTTGCTTTCTGTCCTAAATAAAGTTTTGGAGTGATTGACTGACCCCAAAATGTGTTGGATAGATTAGATAGGAAAACAAGAAGGATGCTTCATGCTCACCAAATGATTTGTAAAAATCAGTACATACTAAGATTATATATTCCCCATTTCAAAGGAGGGATGCGCCTCCTTGAAATTGATTACATATATAGATCTGCAATCATGGGACTCCACACATATCTACTAACCTCACAAGACCCAAACATAGTGAAAGTTTTGAACATTTGGGAAATAAATCTAAGATGACTCCTTTGCTTAATCTAGCAGAAGCATATCAGTGTCAAGCAGGATCGGAAGTCAAACTAGAAAAAGATAAAAATCAGACAGAAACTGAATGTGCCAAAAAAACAAAAGAATATAAGGTGAAAGACCAGATGAGAAGGCAAGAAATGTGGAAAAGCATAAATATAATTGTAAGGACAGAAAACTTCTAGAAGAACCTCATGTTGAACAGGAACAAATGCAGGAATGGTTAAGGAGAGGCGAATTCAAACCAAGAGATGAAAAGTTAATATTGGAGGCCCAAGATACTGGGATACCTACACACTGGTTTAGAAAGTCCATTGAACATGTGGGAGAAACAGACAAATGTAGGTTTTGTAAAACCAAATTGGAAACAGTCGCACACCTCGTTGCTGGTTAAGACATACTAATGGCAGAAGGACTGTATACTGAAAGGCATAATAACATGGCAAGACTGTTGCGCTGGGGATTGTGCAAACATTATGGTACTGAAGTGGCTGAAAAACACTGGAAACATGAGCCACAAAGCATCATAGAAAATGAGGTCTACATCACATTGGATCACCCATTACCAACAGTTCAAAAGATAGATGCTAGAAAACCAGATATAGTGGTCCATGAAAAAACAAAAATAGCATTGATCATTGAAATCACGTCACCCAGTGACTGCAGTGTCTTGTTTACAGAGAGACACAAAGTCATAAAATATCAGGATCTGCAGGCAAAACCGAGCAATGTGGAAGAAAGATACTCAGACAGTTCCAATAGTAGTAGGAGCAAAGAGTCTTATAAAAAAGAATCTACAATCATATTTAGACATGTTACCAATACATTTAACCCCATACGAATTAGAGAATGAGTCATTACTGAGCACATTACAGGTTCTGTGAAGAGCACTTCTGGCTGACATCAAAGATTGAAACAATACTAATTTCATGAATGTTAATTGTACTTTGACTTAGGAATGGGGTCAATTCCCGTCATGGTATTAGACTCAAAAGACTTGGAGAAATTAAAAAAAGGAAGGTATTAGCAAACTGACCTAGAAGGAGTTTGTGGTACTTCATAACAGCATGTGAAACATAATATAATGTTGGGAAACCTCTCACTACTACCGTCTACCTGACTTCTAACTTCCAACAAGGATGCTAGTGGAAACTTCATAAAAATGTGAATTTGTGGACACAGAAATAGGGAATATACACACACACTCACACATTTTATTTATTTTTTTATTTTTACATTTGTTTACCGGGAAGGTCTGACTGGAACAGAGCCCATTTTCAGCAGAGGCCTGGGGGGAAACACTTTAGATGCATGTGTTTGGAATGTGGGAGGAAACTAGAGCACCCAGAGGAAACCCTCACCTAAGTGTCATGTTTAATCATAGCCCTACCTCAGACTTCATGCCTACTGAGTGGCACACAGCTACAGTTATCCCACTCCACAAGGGGGGATCCACCTTGGATCCTGGGAACTACTGCCACATCAGTCTGACAAGCCTGATCTGCAAGGCCATGGAACGTATTATCATGGAACTTATAAACAAAGATATTGGCAACATTCAAACACTGGACCCCACCAAGTTGGGGTTCGTGAAGGGCCAATCTTGTCTCCTGAACCTGACTGACTTCTTCGAATCAGTCTCGAGAGCTGTGGACTAGGGTAAAGCGATCCACACAGCCTATCTGGACCTCGCCAAGGCCTTTGACACCATCCCCCACTCTGGAATCATAGATAAACTTACTAAGCTGGGCATTAATCCCTACGTCACTCGAAAGGTTGCCAACTGGCTTACTGACAGAACCCACACTGTAAAAGTATCCAAATCCAGCTCCAGACAAGTGACAAGTGGAGTACCTCAGGGTTCAGTCCTGGGACTGCTCTTGTTTGGCATCTACTTCTCTGAAGTACAGGCCAACACTAAGGGACTCTGGCTAACAAAGTTTGCAGATGACTGCAAACTGGGAGCCATTATTGAATCCCCAAATGATGTGGATAGTCTACAAAAGGGCCTTACAGAAACAGATGCTTGGTGCCAGACCCATGGGCTCAAGCTCAATGCCAAGAAATGCATCCCCTTTGGGAAAAAACATGTACCCATGAATTACCACATAGGTGGCAGTACACTAAATACCAAAAGTGTGATAAGAGACTTAGGGACACAGGTGGACAGTGGTCTCACCTTCGATAACCACATCACCACAGCAGTCAGGAAAGCCTTCTATGTGGCACACCTTATCACAAAGGGTTTCTCATCCAGAAAAAAGGAGGTCATTGTCCCACTGTACACATCCCACATTAGACCCATTATAGAATACAATGCCCCATTTGGTATGTACCTCTCAAGACATCTGCAACAACTGGAAAGGCCACAGTAATACCTCACTAAAAGAATCACAGGCCTAAAGCAGATGCCCTATGCTGACTGTCTAAAAAAACTCCAGCTATACTCTGTCACATATTATCTACTCAGAGGCGATCTCTGCTTAACATACAAGGTCATGTCAAACCCAGAGCTGTTGGACATGCTACACTTAAAGAAATCCCAATCCCTCAGAGCCACATGCTCCAGGGATCTAAGCCTTGTCATTACAATGAACAAAACATGCTGCAGGGATAGGTTCCTGACCCAGAGACTCCCCAGACTCTGGAATAGACTGCCCATACACATCAAGCAGAGCTCCTCTTTGGCCCTCTTCAGAAGGAACCTTGACGATTTGATGGGAAATAGGAAATTCACCCTGGGGATCACGTCCGTCACCCTGCTAGACAGGGGTCCAGGAAAGTAAATATTGTGGGAGGAAATAGCCAGGGAATTGTTATGGCTAGGCTTGTATAGGCCATAGGGCCGATAACCTAGTACGAACCTATGAACCCACATGAACACAGGGAGGACATGCAGAAGGCACCCAAGCTGAGAATTGAACCGGAGAACCTCTTGCTGTGAGGTGGCAACCCTAATCTCTGCACCACTGTGCCACTATATATGTGTTTGTGTGTGTGTGTGTGTGTGTGTGTGTGTGTGTGTGTGTGTGTGTGTGTGTGTGTGTGTGTGTGTGTGTGTGTGCGTGTGTGTGTGTGCATGTGTGTGTGTGTGTGTGTGCGTGTGTGCGTGTGTGTGTGTGTGTGTGTGTGTGTGTGTGTGTGTGTGTGCACGTGTGTATATGCGTATATGTGTGTATATATATATATATTTATATATATTTTATATGGGTCTAGTTGCAGAACATCAAACCACACTTCATCAAGGATGAGATGATCAATGTTCTACAACATCGGACATTAAAGCAGAACAAACCAAAAAAGATAAAAAGTCTTCTTGTAAGTTTTTGCAGGTGGGCAAGCCCCTGCACCCCACACCCCCTGCTGTCTCTAAGATCTCACTACAGTGAAGAGAATGGTAAATTTCCAGTTCCGTTCTGTACTGTACTATTGTCTTCACTGTAGTGCGATCTCGAGGTTGGTATATTTAAGTAGCAGGGGGTTTGGGTGGGGGGTGCAGGGGGGCTTGCCCCGTGCAAAAATGTGAAATAAGACATTTTCACGTTTTAGGTTTTTTTTTCAAGTTCAGTATTGCAGAACTTCAATCCTCTGGTCCTCGATGATCAGAGTTTTGATGTTATGCAATTTCAATACTCTGAAGGGGATCCTTCATACATATATATATATATATATATATATATATATATATATATATATATAGATATATATAGATAGATATATATAGATATATATAGATATATATATATAGATATATATATATATATATATATATATATATATATATATATGTACATACATACACACACACACACACACACACACACACACATATATATATATATATATATATATATATATATATATATATATGTGTGTGTGTGTGTACTTAAAACATCTAAACACTCAAATATCAACATCACTAACATTGAAACAAAATAAAAAATATCTACATGGAACTGAGCATGCTCCTAGACATAGCTTTTGTATGTATTTTTTGTAGGGGTCATATTCCCTGACCCCAGTAATGTAACGATCTTGCATATCTGTTAATCAGCTGTTTTGTCAATCAAATTGTGTTGACAAAACAGCTGTTGACTATACAGATAGTTGATGTAAATCATGCCTCTCATGATAGACAGATAGATGGAGATATAGATATCAATAATAACTGTGTGTATTATATATACGTGTGTGTGTATATATTTCTTACTGTTGTTTTTCACATTTATCCAATTATGCTATTTTTATTATATCATAAAATACACTGCTTATAAACATAAATATAAAATATTAATCT
Source organism: Protopterus annectens (assembly GCF_019279795.1). Classification (NCBI taxonomy): domain Eukaryota; kingdom Metazoa; phylum Chordata; order Ceratodontiformes; family Protopteridae; genus Protopterus; species Protopterus annectens. The sequence goes on from NC_056737.1 coordinate 794,632,921, forward strand.
AGAGAATGTTTTAAATTAGATAAAGCTTGCATACAAACCACAAAGATTCAAAAGTCACTTTACAAAATGTATTTGCCCCAAATATATCAAAGTGTATACATCTTATTCATGAAAGCCCAAGGACTCAATACATTTATACTAAATAAAGTATCTATTTAAAATAGTATATTTTTAGGAAACTTTTACAACTGGCATCAAACTCAGTCTTGCTGCCAGTGCCGCACACTTGCAGTTGTTCTGCTGCTCCTTCTCAGAAGCAACTCTGATTTAATTTAACATTGCTAGTACTGCACTGTTCATTGCTCCAGCTTCTGCTTCCTTCTACACAATACTTCCCCCACCAACAACTGCTGGGAAATCCTGCATACTTGCTTCCGTGCTATATTTTTCTATGATCTCTCACCAGGATAAAGCATCACCATGGCTAGCAATGTTTCTGAAACGAAACACAACAGCACTGTAACACCTAGCCCACCTTCAGCTACTACTGTAATCCAGACCTGCTAGGATGCATTCTCTACATCTGGCACAGCTGCAAATATACTAGTGGCAACCTTTCGACTTTCTACTGCAGCATGATCACTGTCATCCACCATCTTGGAATATTCCTTCAGATACAACAGTCCTCTGCTGCCATCTACCCAAAAGAGAATGGGACCTTAATTTATATTGTAATACAAGTAAACACACACACATACATACTTACACACACCTTCAACAAAGAAATTACTTCTGCACTAGCAAATGAAGAAATCCAGTCATGAGACATAAACCAAAACAAATGAAAATAATAAAGAATGCAAGAAGCAGACAAAAAATAACATCAAGCTCTTTCCAAAGCCACTTCCTTGTGTTTTATTTTTTCAAAATAAGACCACAGTCCCATAATTTATTGCATAACAAGTTATTACAGTGAGCTTACCATAAAATGTTATAAAAATCCCTATCCTGTAGAGTGGGTATATTATATTGGCCATATAATAATATTCTTAGTTCCAGTGTTCCTAAAAAAATGTAAATCATTTATGACATATACACTATTCCAATAATCTTGTACTCTTGGACAAGGTAATATAGCTTCTTCAAATGTTTCCTCTGTAGGGCAAATATTACGCAATCTTTAAGAAAATACATTTTATTTCATGAACCCTTCCCTGGCAGTCTACCAAGCATGACTGTCCGTAAAAACTGATGAATTTTTAAAGCTGATTTAAAGTTTTGTTGCCTTTCCTTCATACTGTTCCCACAGAATATGTCTAAAGATCCCACAGTCTCTCACAGTAACATGTATACATGATGTATTCATACCAGATTTTCCTGTTTTGTATTTCATCTCCTAGGTTCATAGGTGTTTACTAGATTAACAACCACAAGGGCCTTTTTAAGCCTAGCCATGCATCCCAAATCTCTGACAAGTTCTGATACCCTTGATAAGTGTAAGCATGGGCCTGAGAGATGAACCATTTACAGGTTACCTGTTTGCATCAGAGACATAGGTGCCAAACCAGGGATGAATTTCTGGTTTCCCATCCAATGGTCCAAGTTGCACTTGAATTGGATTAGTGAGCAACTCTGCTTCACATCAATGGGGAGCCTGTTCCATAGATGGGGTAGTCTCTGGGATACATACCTATCTCACCAGCAGGTCCTATTTACATCACAGGCAAGGTTTAAGTCTTTAGAATGGGTAATTCTGGTACTGTTTGTTTTGTGGATATGCAGGAGGTCTATCAGAGTGGGGTCTGACAATGCCCTGTATGCCAGGCATAGATCTCACCTTAAAAGCCTGTAGGAGACAGAATACAGGGATAGGGCCTTGAGGCGGTCTACATGGGACATATTACTTATGTCCTGTATTCTTTTAGTGCAGAACCTCTGTGGACATTCCAGTTGTTGAATATGCCAAGTTAGGTATAAACCAAAGGGGGCATTGTACTCAATGGTAGGCCTAATGAATGCTGACTACAGTGGAACAATGACTTCCTTGGACTTAGAGGCCATACCTTTGTTTATAATTTCACAACATAGAATGATTTCCTCACCACTGTAGACACGTGATGATCAAAGGCTAGATTACTATCTATGTGTGTCCCTAAGTCCCTGATTACTGGGTCATCTCTAAGGGGTGTGTTGTCAATATGATAGTTACCAGGGATGGATGACTTCCCAAAGGATACTATTATGCATTCCTTGGCATTAGGTTGTAGTCCATGACTCTGACACCAGTTGTTTGTCTGTCAGCCCCTCCTGGAGAACATTTGTGTCAGTGTGAGATTCAATGACAGCTCCTAATTGGCAGTCATCTGCAAATTTAGTCAGCCAGAGACCACTGACAATGGCCTTGACTTCTGAGAATTAAATGCTAAAAAGGAGCGGTCCAAGGACTGATCCCTGAGGAACTCCACTTGTGACTGGCCTCTTTGTAGAGGTGGACTCCCCAATTCTAACTTCCTGGGTGCTATCTGTGAGGCAGTTGGCTATCCACCGGGTAACATATGGGTTTGTATGTAACCTCTTGAGTATGTCAACAATGCCCGAGTGGGGTATTGTGTCAAATGCCTTGGCCAGGTCAAGGCAGCAGTATGAATGATTTTGCCCTCATCCATTGCTTTTCTGACCTTCTCAAAGAAGTTCACCAGGCTGAGTAGGCATGATCTGCCCTTGACGAAACCAAACTGAGTTGGGTCCAGTGTCTGGAGGTTTACTATATCTCTATTGATCATCTCCATGATATTTCTTTCCATGGCTTTACATATAAAACTAGTGAGACTTATTGGTCTGTAGTTTCCAGGGTCTGTAGATGGCCCACCTTTGTGCAGAAGGATGACTGTTGCCTTTCTCCATTCATGAAGCACGAAGCCTGTTTGGAGGCTACAGTTTAATAGTAATTCCAGAGGCCCTGATAGGTATATCATGCTATTTAGAAGGCATCCTGGGATACTGTCTGGGCCCATTGATGCAGTGCTCTTGGTCTTACAGAAAGCATTAAGGACCTGTTCCCTAGTGATAGTAGGGGGAGTTATATTTGATGATATTTCCTGAGAGAAGGTTGAGGGGGAGAGAGGAGTAAAGGTGGAGCTGAATTTATCAGCCAGTAGGGTTGCTATATCTTCTGGCTCAGTACAGGTGGCTCCATTTACAATGAGCTCTGCACACAATTGTGTATTGCCTTTGAGGTTGTGGACATAGCTAAAGAATGCTTTGTGGTTGTCCTTGGCCCGGGAGGCCAAACTTACCTCAGATTTGGCTTTGGTAGACTTTATTTGTCCTCTGAGTTGTTTGTTTAGTTTAATGAGAGTGCTTTTATCCTGCTGGGTGCTGCACCTCCTAATTTTTGACATGATTTTCTTCCTCCTGTTATACATCCGGTTGATATTGTGATTCCACCAGGGAGGCTTGTTTTTTGAGTAAGTTCTGTACTTCCTCCTGGTGAGTACAGCTGCCTCTATGCAGCTATTAACATGCTTGTAGAGAGTTTCTGTGAACAGTTCTGCATAGGCAGATGTGTCTGTATGTATATGCCTTACCTCATCACGATCATTGACTTGCCCGCTTGCTCGAGTTGTAGTGTGCGTATCATAATAGGGTCTACATCTACCCGCCCTATTGCTCCAACCATCTAGAATTCACCTATCTATAGTTCTAGCATCATAGCCCCTATTTAAAAACTCAGATTTAAGTTGGTCCAGGGCTATTTGTAGTTCATCATCATCATTAAACAGTCTCATAATCCTGTATACTTGGCTTTTGATGATGTTGACCTTGGTGTGGTTCTGGTGCATACTGGTGTTATGTAGGAACGTGTTTTTTCTGACATGTTTCCTAAACAAACCAGTTCTAATCTGGTTTAATTCATCTGTTCTTACTTTGATGTCAAGAAAGTCAATTTCAGTCATAGAATATTGAGAGGTAAATCTAAGAAATTGAGTGGTATTATTGAGGTAACTAAAAAATGCATTTAGCTCTACCTCTGTACCACTCCACAGCAAAAAAATATCATCCACAAACCTAACATACCACTCGATATACCTGCCATATGTACTATTGGTTAACACATGTGTGCGTTCTCATTGAACCAAGGAAAGGTTGGTGTAGCTATTCACACAAGCTGTGCCCATAGCCACACCAACCTTCTGTAAGTATTTCTGTTGTTGAAATAAGAAAACATTATTGGTCAGTACTATATCCAACAAAGCACAAATGAGGTCACATTTGTTCTTGTTATAGTCTACACTGTGAAGTAGTTCCCTTATGGTCTCTATTCCCCATTCATTCGGAATCACCGTGAATAATTATTCTATATCCATTGTTACCAAGAAATAACAATGGTTGGTATCTATATTCATCCATTTCATCCTAAGAGCTTCAAGAAAAACCTTAGAATCTCTTAGCACAGACTCACAATTAGATAGGAGTGGATGTAGATTCTTCTCAATAAAAATAGAGGTTCAGTAACCCATCCTTTACCCGAGACTATGGGACGCATGGGTGGAACTGACAAATGCTTATGTATCTTAGGTAAGCCATAAATCTCAGGTATAGTGGGATTACTGACCGAAAAGTATTCAAACAGTTCCACATTAATCATACCAGTAATTAACAAATCAAACATCAAAAAAGATACTTTATCAATAACACTTCTTACAACATTGTTAGATATATTCTGATATGTGGAGTCATCATCTAATAATCTTAACATTTGTTCAACATATAGCTGTTTATCCATCACCACTATTCCCCCTCCCTTTTCTGCCAGTCTTATTTCAATAGAATGCATGTGTTTTAAATCAATCATAGCATGATATTCATCTTTGCTCAAATTATAGAAAGTGTTAGAGCTGCAATTTTTGCTCACATCCAACTTCTCTCTTAGTTCTCGGTCACAGACGTCAAGGAATGTTTCAATAACTGCATTACATGGTGGAATAAATGTACTCGGTTTTTTAAATAAATTGCTGGTCATATGAGGGCTGTTGCCAAACAAAGTTTTAAGTGTTAAAGTCCGGCCAAAAAGTCTAAGGTCTGGTTTTACAAATATTGTCTGAGAAATTAAGGTCGGGTAATTTATCTAATGACATAGAAGCTGCTGAGCAGAGATGGATTATTAGATTTAATGCAGACAAGCCCCCAGGGTTGAATCAAATGGTGTCACTTAAACCTTTTTTAAAAGCTCGACCTTTGAAACATTGATTCTCTTGAATTTTTAGATTTTTAATATGTTACAATACATTTTCTATATACTTTATACATTGTATTTTAGATTGTCTGATTATTTATTTCTATATATATATATATATATATATATATATATATATATATTAGCATTTTATATTTCACATAAAAATTTTTAATGTATGTATCTATATAAGCTAGATGCACTGGTATTGTATATTTATGTATTTTTATATATATATATATATATATAAATATGGATATATAGTGTTGTCGCTAGGATTATCAGGTTTTTATTATATATAGTTATACACCATACAAGGTTATATACATTTCTTATTTATCTTAGCTATAATTCCTTTAGTGTATGGTCTCTTTAATTGCATAACTGTGCTAATATGTACTGATGCACTAATTGTTATGTCCTTATTGGGTACAACTGAAATTTTGAAACATCAAGTGACTAACCTCCAGTATTTAATGAATTATGGGATTTTTAACTGTTGTCTGATGAAGGGGTAGATCCCTGAAAGCACTTACCACTGTTTTGTAAGGATTTATTCTTTGTAACTTTGTTTTGATTTTTTCTTTATTTTTGTAATAAATTTCCCAGCTGTGGTACTGTCAGTGCTCTTACTTTTGTTGCTTTTCACTTTTCACTGACGGTTTTGTGCTTGGAGAGAGGATATTTACTTTTATTTCTACTTATTTTGCCTCTCTAAAGCAACATGGCAGAAGAAAATGTTTCTACCATTGCAACTGAGCTGAACAGCGATGCAAATATGGTTAATGGCTCCAAAACTTGTCCTGCAGAACGCCTGAATGGACTATTAACAACGGATGTGAATCCCTTATTGAACATAGGGCTGAAAACAACGGATACAATATATGCTGACAACTCTGAACAGCTAAACAATTTTAATACTATCTATAGAGACCTGGAAAATAAATGGTATAAGTTTAAATGGCTCCAGTGGCAACATTTCCACTTGGAAGCATGTTTACAACAGAATCTTGTCCCTAGAGGGCTACGCGTATTGACTATTCCAACCTATGGTCAAACATATCCAGAACTTCTTAGGCATTGGCAAATCATAAACTTAGAGTGCAGTTCCAAACCCCTGCATCTACTGATAGACTTTTTCCATCCACAAGAGGACGAGCTAGCTAAAGACATTAATATTGTCTATGGCAGCATTAGAGATAGCTATTCTACACAAATAGTAGGTACAAAGCTGGATACTTTACATGAAAATATATTAAACTATGAGAAAAGACTTGCTGCAGTTAAAACCCGTAAATTGCACAGGGATTTTAATGATTTCCAACATGGGAATGTATTCTCTTGGGTGAGGGAACACCCTCCCAAGAGCCATACCAGACAGACAGCTCGGGGGATCCAATCAGCAGCTCCACAGAGGCAATGCCATGACGACGTTAATTTGAATGAAGGAATAGGTGACGCACCCACTCCAACTGAGTCTGAGCAAGCAATAAGCAATTAAGCAACTGCCAGCTTTGCTGGTGTTGTAAAAAACAGTGTAAAGCCATTTTTTGGTTCTAAAGTGCACACACTACAACCTGACAGGAGCGATGCTCCGGTGGTTAAACCCAAAGAAACGAGAACATTCAGCTACCTTCTAACAGTTTATCTAACGACCTTAACCCAGTGAACAACATGGATCATTTTTTTACTACAGGAATCCCTGCCAATAAGAGGACGGCCGACATATCGCAGTCAGCAAAGACCACTGAGTGCAGAGGGACAGGGCAGAAAGAGGTTGAGATAAGTTTGATTTTTAACATTTTGTCACACCCATTGACTGAAAACCAGGTGAGACTTTTAAATAAAGGGCTCAGTTTTGTTCCAGCAAAGAAAGCTGATTTAACTGATGTAATAAAAGACCTTAGACTTTTTGGCCGGACTTTAACACTTAAAATTTTGTTTGGCAACAGCCCTCATATGACCAGCAATTTATTTAAAAAAATGAGTACGTTTATTCCACCATGTAATGCAGTTATTGAAACATTCCTTGACGTCTGTGACCGAGAAATAAGAGAAGTTGGATGTGAGCAAAAATTGCAGCTCTAACACTTTCTATAATTTGAGCAAAGATGAATATCATGGTATGATTGATTTAAAACGCATGCATTCTATTGAAATAAGACCGGCAGACAAGGGAGGGAGAATAGTGGTGATGGATAAACAGCTATATGTTGAACAAATGTTACGATTATTAGATGATGACTCCACATATCAGAATATATCTAACAATGTTGTAAGAAGTGTTATTGATAAAGTATCTTTTTTGATGTTTGATTTGTTAATTACCGGTATCATTAATGAGGAACTGTTTGAATACTTTTCAGTCAGTAATCCCACTATACCTGAGATTTATGGCTTACCTAAGATACATAAGCATTTGTCAGTTCCACCCATGCGTCCCATAGTCTCGGGTAAAGGATGGGTTACTGAACCTCTATCTATTTTTATTTAGAAGAATCTACATCCACTCCTATCTAATTGTGAGTCTGTGCTAAGAGATTCTAAGGTTTTTCTTGAAACTCTTAGGATGAAATGGATGAATATAGATACCAACTATTGTTGTTTCTTGGTAACAATGGATATAGAATCATTATTCACGGTGATTCCAAATGAATGGGGAATAGAGACCATAAGGGAACTACTGCACAGTGTAGACTATAACAAGAACAAATGTGACCTCATTTGTGCTTTGTTGGATATAGTACTGACCAATAATGTTTTCTTATTTCAACAACAGAAATACTTACAGAAGGTTGGTGTGGCTATGGGCACAGTTTGTGCAAATAGCTACACCAACTTTTCCTTGGTTCAATGGGAACGCACACATGTGTTAACCAATAGTACATATGGCAGGTATATCGAGTGGTATGTTAGGTTTGTGGATGATATTTTTTTGCTGTGGAATGGTACAGAGGTAGAGCTAAATGCATTTTTCAGTTACCTCAATAATACCACTCAATTTCTTAGATTTACCTTTCAATATTCCATGACTGAAATTGACTTTCTCGATGTCAAAGTAAGAAAAGATGAATTAAACCAGATTAGAACTGGTTTGTTTAGGAAACATGTTAGAAAAAACACGTTCCTACATAACACCAGTATGCACCCTTACCACACCAAGGTCAACATCATCAAAGGCCAAGTATACAGGATTATGAGACTGTTTAATGATGATGATGAACTACAAATAGCCCTGGACCAACTTAAATCTGAGTTTTTAAACAGGGTCTATGATGCTAGAACTATAGATAGGTGCATTCTAGATGGTTGGAGCAATAGGGCGGGTAGATGTAGACCCTATTATGATATGCACACTACAACTCGAGCAAGCGGGCAAGTCAATGATCGTGATGAGGTAAGGCATATACATACAGACACAGATAACACACTTAGGATGCCACTCACTTTTGCAAGCAACATAAGTGTAGTATGTGATGTAGTAACCAAAAATTGGGGTATTCTATCTACGATTGACAACCTACAGGATATAATTGGTACTAAGCCAAGTTTCACTTTTAGGAACAATAGAACATTGAGAAATGAACTATGTTATAGTAATGCTGCAACCAATACTGTCAGTAGATCAGATAGATTGGGCACATACATGTGTAGAAATTGTGGAGCATTTAAACACATACACAATGGCAGGACTTTTACACATCCCTCGAAGAAATTCAGTCATAGCAGTAATCTCTATGCTGATTGTTCCACATCAAACGTGGTCTACTTCGCCTACTGTGTAGTATGCCACAGCTTTTACATAGGTAAGACCAATAGACGCCTGAAGGACAGGATCCTGGAACATTATAGAGATATTAGGAACTGTAAGGAGAATAGTGCGATTGCTATGCACAACATGAATACAGGACCTGAACATATTTTTAAATTTCTGGTTTTACAAATATTGTCTGAGAAATTAAGGTGGGGTAATTTATCTAATGACACAGAAGCTGCTGAGCAGAGATGGATTATTAAATTTAATGCAGACAAACCCCCAGGGTTGAATCAAATGATGTCACTTAAACCTTTTTTAAAAGCTCGACCTTTGAAACATTGATTCTCTTGAATTTTTAGATTTTTAATGTTACAATACATTTTCTATACATTTTATACATTGTATTTTAGATTGTCTGATTATTTATTACTATGCATATATATTAGCATTTTATATTTCACATAAAAATTTTTAATGTATGTATCTATATAAGCTGGATGCACTGGTATTGTATATTTATGTATATGCTTTATATATATGTATATATATATATATATATATATATATATAGATAGATAGATAGATATATAGTGTTGTCACTAGGATTATCAGGTTTTTATTATATATAGTTATACACCATACAAGGTTATACACATTTCTTATTTATCTTAGCTATAATTTCTTTAGTGTATGGTCTCTTTAATTGCATAACTGTGCTAATATATACTGATGCACTAATTGTTATGTCCTTATCGGGTACAACTGAAATTTTGAAACATCATGTGACTAACCTCCAGTATTTAATGAATTATGGGATTTTTAACTGTTGTCTGATGAAGGGGTAGATCCCTGAAAGCGCTTACCACTGTTTTGTAAGGATTTATTCTTTGTAACTTTGTTTTGATTCTTTATTTATTTTTGTAATAAATTTCCCAGCAGTGGTACTGTCAGTGCTCTTACTTTTGTTGGTATGAGTTGTAGCCTAGTACTGCAGGGGTGCTCTCTGGAGCTTTGAACCAGGTCTCAGTTACTGCACAGATATCGATGTTCTTCGTTTGTAGGACAGTCTCCAGAGAGTGCATCTTGAGGTTTAGACTTCTAGCATTGAGTAGTATTACCTTCAGATTTTGTTTGCTTGTACCCATTACGGTGGTAGTTTTGCCCTTTGAACCTTGCCAAAAAAGGCACTATAGGGGTGGCAAAAACCTTAGCCAGTAACCTGAATCCCAGGGCTGACAGGTGCAAACCATCTCTTGCAAAGCATCATGGTTTGTCGATCATGTCGTCCCAGGCAGTCAGACACTGGATCCCCTTTGAATGACACCAGAAGCTTAGCCAATTATTGAAGTCAATCATTTTGTCCTTATACTGTGGTATCATTCTGGGAGATGGCAGGATGCTACTCGGGGCTAGGATTATACCTGCCTGGGCTACATGATCTGAGAGCTCTTCCATGTTTCTTTTCATGCAGTCCAGGGAGGTACGTCTCAAGTCATTCACTCCAACATGGACAATGACAGAGTCATATTTGATTTGTACCTGTTGTGGAGTGACTTGAGTGCATGTGTTATGTGGTGGATCCTGGCACCCAACAGGCAACTAACTGTAATTTTCTCCTTGTTCAGCCTGGTGAGTGGGACATCAGTGTGCCTGACTATAGAGTCACCTATGATTAAAGTGTTGGGTACGTTGTCTTGCCTTATGGGCTGCTATTGGGGGGCACACTGGTGTTGTTAGTTATGTGACACCTAGGTTGTGTTTGTGGGTGGTGTTTGTTTGCATTTCAGCTTCGGAGGTCCTTGTTGCTTGGGCAGGTTAATGTTAAGAGCCTCTGTATATGTGGGTTTTGTGTTGCTATGTGTGGGTTTTGGTGGTGTGGGTTTTGAAGGACTATGTGTTGTTTGAGGTGTTGTGTGGGTGTTAACCTTCTCCTCTTGACTGTCTAGCACAATCTTGGCTGGAGAGAGCTTTGCTTCCAGTTTGGCTATGTAAGTGCATCTCCCACAGGTTGTAGTGTTTGGTGGTAGGAGGAAAGGGTTGTCTGTGTACATGAGGCAATTGCTGCATTGCCCCAGTATGCCCAGATTCACCAGGTGGACAGGAGAAATCACCAGAAGCTGACCCTTGGACATGCCTGGTTAGATGTTTTCTTTGTGTAGTACAAGAGCTTTTTTCCCTTACTTTTTGGCAAGGTACTTGCAATTGTAGGCTGTCTAGTGCCTACGACTATTTTCTCCTTATTACCAAGGACAGGTGAGTGCTTGTAACAAATTAAGGCTTCCTAGTGCATTTTAGAGCAAGTGCTAGTCACAGATATACAGATTTTAGTGCTACTGCTGATAAACTAGCTAGTTCTAAGGGAAAATTTGAAAAGCAGACTTTCTGGCTCCAGGACTACTTTAACCTTAGCCCTGCGGTGCTGTGTGGTGCGCAAATGCGCATAAACACTTGTATTTATGCCAGAAAGTTGAAATGGATAGAAATCAGCCCAGAAGGGCCAATAAAATTGCAATTTCAGAGCTGGAAACCACTCCTGTAGTGTTAGATAGATGGTACAATGCTCCCACTCTCACTGGTAAGCAGTAGGTCCTCCTTCTACCACAGCAAGGTCTGGATATCTCTGAACATTGAAACTAGAAACTGGACTATTCTAGTTAGAAAAGGTGGGAAATTAGCAAACAAGATAAATTTTTTTTTTTTGGTTAAATCAGGCTAAACAATGCAGTTATACAGTAAGTAAGCACAGAAAGGCTAATGCACTTGAGTGTATAGCCCAGAACAGTAAACTTTATTAAAACTTTGCAAAATTAGAAATTTGAAAATTTAAACTTTTTAAATAAAGCAAGGCAAGTGCACAACTGGAAAATGACTTACAGGCAGAAATACAGTGAAATAAGTAGCTAGTCTACTTGTTAAGTTTTCTGAGAAGTGCAGGTAATAAAAATGACCAAAATCAGCAAAAATTAGAAAATTCAGCAAAAAGTACTTGCAGTTAGCACAAAAAGTCTGTCTTTCTCGTTTCTGGTGCTGTAGTAGTCTGCAGGATGCCCAAACAGGATCTGCTGATCTAAAACAAGCTCAAAAATGTGCAAACATGCATAATGATGCCAGAAAGTTAAAAGGGATAGAAAGTAGCCCAAAATGGCCAATAAAATTGCAATTTCAGAGCTGGAAACCATCCCTCTAGTGTTAGATAGGCAGTACAATGCTCCCTTATCTGTTGCCACCCCACCTACTTTTTTGAAATGATTAAAGCAACCCCCCAACGTCCTTCCATTTCTATAGGCAAATCGACATTTGTTATCAGTTACCCCTTGCATCTTATCTTCCATGGTCAACACATCCCAATGGGAGTGTATAAGCTTCTGCAAAAATAAGGAATTGGTCCCATAATTCATAATGAATCTAAGTAGCTGATCCCCCCAGAATTCCTATCTTTATACTGTAATAACTCAGATCTCAGGACTTCTTCCAAAGAATTAAGGGCCCTCCTAACTTTCCAACCAATATAGCCCCTATTGGTAAATCTATGCACCATATCCTGTGCTTGATGCTCAAAATCTTGTGAGGAAGAACAAATTATTTTAAGTCGCATGAATTGGGACTTAGGAATGTTCTCAAAAATATGGCATGGGTGGCAACTACTAGCATGTAGCATCATGTTAAATGGACAAAACAAGTTATGGGCATTCAGAATCGACAATTAACTGAAACACCTGATGTTCATAAGGGTAATTTGCATATATCCCATGGGCTTCTGATTCAAGAGGTTTGAGAAGTCACTCATTGGAAGTTCCAGCTTGGCTAGAGTTTTCGTTTAGTTTTTACAGATTATTTTTTCTGTGTGACCTTCTTACTCATTGTTTCAATATAAATGTCAGAAACTTAAGGAATAAAATCACCGAATTCCACACTTGGATATACTATAGCAACCCTAACATTCTAGCTATAATTCAAACTTGGCTAAAACCAAGCATAAGTGATTCTGTAACAACACCCCAGCTATAATATAATTTACAGTGACTGCTTAAAGAGGAAAGGAGGTGGTGTTGCAATATTATTTCATATTCATTATCTGATAACTCTGTATAATGAACTATACCAAACTTTAATACAGCAGAACAATTTAACAATTTCTTGAAACTAAATAACCACAAACAAATATGTACTGCTGCCCTTTATATCCTTCTTGATAACAACATAGCTAGACTTGTGGCACTCATACATTTGATATCTACATCTATTCTGCAAGAAATAATGCTGGGGGTGTCAGTATTAACTGGCTGGACCATATACCAAGATTTATTTATTTTACATTTCTTTACTGGGATAGTCCAACTGGATACATGTCCATTTTCAGCTGAGGCCCGGGGAGAAAGCTCCAATAGACAATATTACATAGATTACACAAGTTAGATAACATTAGAAAATATAAGACAAGGTGTTTTGTACAATGGTTTAGTAATGTTCCCAATAGGGACTCACAATTCTCATGGTCTGACACAATTAAAAACAAAAAGACATCAGATTGGAAACCTAAATCTAGCATAAATCTATACAGCTTTAAGCAACTTCTAAAAAGCCCCACATACTATAGTAAAATCACAAGTTCCTTATTAGATTGGATCCTAGTATCTGACCCTAGTAAATTCATCTCTTTAGGTACTCTACCAGACTGTCTTGGTGATCACCTTCCATTCTATATCAACACACTTATCAGACACCCACCGAAACAGCAACAACCCGGTCCATCTCCAAACAATACACCACTTGAAACTGCCATACAATTCAACTCTTATTTTGTAGACAGTGCAGCCATCATTAATAAAGACTCCCACACTTCCAATCCTACCACTGTCCAACAGCCACAAACCAGTGCCTCTAAATTCACCTTAAAACCTGTCTCTGCAGTCTATTTAACTGGAATAGTCTTAAAACTCTCCCTTTGGATGATGTGATGCTCTTCTTCATTTCAATGGCACCTTTCTAAATATGTTGCACAGTCTCGCTCCCTCTAGAAGCAAAATAATCAAAATAAATCATGCCCCTTAGTTAACAAAATCCACCAAAGAACTAATGACTCTCAGAGATAAAGTCTGGAAAACCTGGCTTAAATTTAATAATCCATCAGCCCTCATTTATTAATAAACAGCTGTGAAATCAAGCTAAAAAGCTCATTTCTAAAGACAAATAGCAGTATTTCTATAACCAGCAATCAAACAGGATAATAACCCCAACATATTCTGGTCATCTATAAATAATCTCCTGGACCCTGGCACCAAACTTAATCCTTTCCCACACCCTGACATGCCTCCAGAACAAATAGCCAGTATTTTCAACACCTACTGTATAGACACCATTGCCAACATTACTGCTTTCTTCTCCTCACCTCTCCCTAATATTTTTCCTCCTACAACTGCATCATACTATTCCCCCTCACAGCACTCCACTACTCCTATTACTACCTCACAAATCTTGGATCACACCTTTCCTAGCAACAATACCCTACCTTCAATTTCCTCACAACAGTCTCCACGCCCTCAGTTTAACTTCTCTCCCATCCCCACCGCCTTCATTAAAAATCTACTTCAAAATTAAAACCAGGTTCAAACTTAGCTGATAAAATCCCTGTCAAATTCCTAAAAATTGCTGCCGATGCTGTGGCCTACCGCATTAGTATTCTGATCAATAGTTCATTTCTTGAATCTTATGTTCCTTGTCTTTGGAAAAAAAGCCATCATCCTCCCTCTTCATAAAGGTGACCCCTCAACTGACATCTCCAACTTTTATCCTATCGCTATACTCTCCTCTATCTCTAAAATCCTTGAAAAATGTGTGCAAAAACAACTCATAGACTATCTCCTCACAAGCAAGCTCCTCTCATCAACACAGCATGGCTTCTGACCAGGCTACACCACATCCACTGCATTGATTTCATTCCTAGACATAGTCAACAAAGCTAGGGATTCAAGACACATTGTATCTGCCCTTTTCTTAGATCTGTCAAAAGCATTTGACACCATCTCAATTCCTATCCTCTTATCTCAGCTATCAAACATAGGATTATCTCCCCAGACAGTCAACTAGTTTCAAAGCTATCTCTTCAACAGACAGCATGCTGTCAAGTGGCACAATTCCATTTCCCCATATCTTCTCAGCTCCACATGTGTCCCCCAAGGTTCCATCTTAGGCCCTCTGCTCTTTAATATTTTCATTAATAATCTCCACTTGGCTATTCCACAGGGCTCCTTTGTCCAATATGCAGACAACTCAACCATAGTCTGCTCTGCACCCAATGCAGCAGTACTTTTCCAAAACACCCAGGCAGCCTTTTCCTCTGTGGAGACATGGCTTCACACCAACCATCTTTCTCTTAAGTCAAAAAAAAAACTAAACTCATGATTTTCACACCCAACAATCCCATATAAAAAAACCCAGCCTCAATATTTACTCACTCAATGCTACACAAATTGAGTTAGTGGCCCACACCAAATTGCTAGGAGTAATAAGAGATCAAATTTGATTTGCATATTCAAAATAGTATATATCTAAGACCCATAAAAAGCTAGGGTTGCTCTATAGACATAGCAAGTTCCTCTCACTCCCATCCAAACTAACTTTAGCACAAGCATACTTGTTCCCTTCTCTAACCTATGGCGCTCCACTGTCCACTAATCTGCAGTCTTCTAGAAATATGCTACAACAGGATCATTAAATTTGCTACTAACACCCACCACTCAACTCACCACTGTATTGACCTAAAAAAGTTACAATGGCCCGAACTTCCCCACTACTTATTATTCCTCCAGC
This sequence comes from Protopterus annectens, assembly GCF_019279795.1. Taxonomy (NCBI): domain Eukaryota; kingdom Metazoa; phylum Chordata; order Ceratodontiformes; family Protopteridae; genus Protopterus; species Protopterus annectens. The sequence goes on from NC_056737.1 coordinate 794,648,664, forward strand.
TTACAATTACTCACAAACGTATTCATAAACCACAACTCTACCCTGCCCTAAACTCACTACTCACCTTCTATAACCCCACTAGGCTGCTACAATCTGAACAACAGCAGCTTCTTCAAGTCCTTAAATCCAGATTACCTGCAGGATAGCTATTATACTCATGGACCACAGCCAAAAAGTGGAATTCTCTGCCTACAGCCATCTACCTTCAACATAATCCTAGCAACTTTAAAACTGCTCTTCAAAACCACTTCCTCTCAAATTGGATATGTAACTGCTCTATTTCCTCCTCCGACATTAATTAATTTATCCACTGAACTTGGCCAGTCCTTCTCTAGCCCCTGCTAATATTTCTTATTTGCTGCACTAATACACCTTAGCTGCTGCCAAATTCCTTCTTAAACTTACCACTATTTTTCAACCCTCTCACCTCTCCTAGACAACTACTACCTTTTACTTGCCTTGCTCTCTCTATATTGCATTCTACCTCTACATATTTATTAGTAGTATAACTCCCCAGGTTCAGGCTCCTAGGTAGTGAGACATTTCCCTGTGGTACATTTGACAGGGGACACATGGCTGAATTGACATTCAGCTGCAGAGAAATATGGCTGTTTGCAAATTCCCTGTGAGCAAAGGGAAACACACACTGCCATGCTCACAACTTTAATAACCAAATGCATGGAGGCAGAAGAAGTAATGAGTGTTGTGCTCAGCGTACAGTACATACTTTTGTAACTACAACATATAGAAGTGTGCTACAGCATGCTACTGCAGGCCACTGTAGTCACATTTATGCTACAGTATGCATTTTAGGTAATGTTCCCTAGACACTATGAATGGGGTAGTGATCCACACACTCCAGTTATAAAGGTACTGCCCATTGTGCACAGCATTTTACTGCCACTGACATGCCCTCTGACCAGCCTACTGCTGATGCCTGCCATATTGCCTGCTGTCTCATGTTCCATTGGGGGCCATGGATATTGTTTACTCCTGTGCATTTGATTATTGAAGTTGTGGGCATGGCAACTCTGATGCCTGTGCACTGGCCCAGCAATCAAGGTACCTCAGTCCTCACCACTAACACCAGTGAGGGGCGTCCATATAGGGAAAGTATAATAAATACACACACAGTAAAGTACAGTTTCCCTTAAGAGCACACAGAGATCACAGTCAGTCTGGGGCTGGTTTCTCCCTTTCTCTCCAGGTCCCCTATAAGACTCCCCACTGGCACAGCTATAGGGTCCAGATCTCAGCCTAGTGGGCAAGCTAAAACCTCCAGCACCCTCACTGTCCAACCACTGCTTCATGTCCCTACCCACGTAGCTGACACACACACATACTTAGAGATAAGAGTTATATACAACCACACAGACACTCCTGGGGAAGGCTGGCATAGGTTCTCCAGCTGTGCCCCCTTTACCCAGACTATATAGTAGTACCACTTGCCACCACCCACTAATATTTATCAACTACTCAAAGGCCTTTGTGAAAGAGTGTCCAATTATACTGTGCAATATTATTATTCAAATGGTAAGTGCAATTGAACAGTCAAGGCTTATTTGGAGTGGCTTGGCCAGTACCACTATATACATGCAATGTACTCTAGAGCTTAAATTATCACTACACAAAACAGCCACAGTTGAAAGGTTTAAAATATTTAATAATAAATAATAAAAACACAAGACAATACTTCTTACTACACAGTGCTAGTCAAGAGTTCAGAGATCACAGAGAAATACTTACAATAATATAGTAGAAAAGGTCTGACATCAACAAAGAAAAAAGACTAATCTAATCTTCTTGTTTCCTAGCTATATCTAAGAGAAAACATAGTTCTAAAATAAACTTACATATAGAACACAGGCAGTGCTGGTGATGTTGGATGTTTTCAAGACAAATTCTAAAATGCTCTCATTCTTTCTGTCCTTAAATTGATAACACAGTACCACTGATTCATTTCAGATTACATCATTTCTTTCTGGTTCCCAGGCTAACAGAAACTCAGAGGTTAATAGCCCTTTCGATCTTGCAGCTGGTCAGGAACCAGAGCAATAAAAGAAATTATACATGTAAATTCTAGCCATTAACTCTGGCTTCAAAACAATAGGCAGAATGTCTTTCTCTAGACATCTCAGCTCCGAGTTTTAGATCAAAGAATTTCACAATGCTTGACTTATCAGCTTTCCTACAGCAGAGTGCACTGTTGTTACATTTTTGCAGTTCCACATCTAACAGCATTTTTTTCCATTTAAGAGAACAAGCCTGTGGCTTACATTAAGATTTAGAAATGACAGAATTATCTACAAAAGTCTATCTAGCTAGGCTGGCAGCCTTCACCTATCTTCACACATCTTCACCCCCACCCCCCCAAGAACTCAAGCTAGTTTTTCAAGTGACTCTTAAGAAACATTGCTTGAGAAGGTTAGGTCTATCTGAGTATACCTTACCCCATTCCCTTTCTTGAGAGCCCATCTGCATTGGCATTGCTAATCCCACTGTGGTGCTGCACTGACATATCATATGCTTGCAACCCTAGGCTCCATCTTAGCAAGTTGGCATTTTGCTGGCTGGCTCTGTTAAACCATGTTAGGGGATTGTGATCTGTCACTACAGTGAATTATCTTCCATAAAGATAAGGCTGACATTTCTGCAGTGCCCACACTATGGCTACACATTCCTTTTCTACAGCTGCATAGCATTCCTCCCTGGGTTGGGGCCTACGACTGAGATAAACCACAGGGTGCTCTTCTCCCTCTGAAGAAATCTGTTTTACAACTCCAAGACAAAAACAAACTGGTAAAACAAAGAAGAAGCAAGCAGGCTGTAGGTACACCATACCACACAGTTTATTGTGAGCGCTGAAGAAATCTGGCTAAGTACAGCCCCCACTCCATGGTTTGAAGCATCCATCTGCACAACAAATTCTTTGCTGTAATCTGGACTGGCTAACACAGAGGGTCCTCCCAAAGCTTCCTTAAGCTCCTGGAATGCCTGTTCACATGCTGGGGTCCACACTACCTTATCTGGCCTGTTCTTCTTTGCCAGGTCTGTGAGGGGAGCAGCTATGGTACTATAACTGGTGACAAACTTTCTGTAGTACCCTGCTGTTCCTAAAAATGCTATCACCTGCTTTTTGGTAACAGGCGCAGGCCATACCTGAATGGCTTCTACTTTGGCAGGTTCTGGCCTGATCTTACCACTCCCCACTCTATGTTCTAGGTAGGAGACCTCTGCCATACCCACCTGACATTTGCTTGGCTTAATGGTCAACCCTGCCCTCTGTAGTCTGCCCAGCACCTCCCTGACATGCTGAAGGTGCTCTTGCCAGGAATGGCTGTAGATGGCAATATCATCTAGATAAGCACGGGCAAACCCTCCTGCTCCTGCTAGGATGGTGATCTACCAAGCTATGAAAAGTCGCTGGGGCATTTTTCATCCCAAAGGGCATCTTTGTGAACTCATACAAGCCAAAAGGAGTCACAAAGACTGATCTTTCTCTAGCACTGGGAGTCAAGGGCACCTGCCAGTAACCCATGGTGAGATCAATGGTGGTAGGATACTTAGCCCCACCCAGCTGCTTTAGAGCCTCATCTGTCCTAGGCATGGGGTAAGCATCTGGCTCTGTGTGACTATTTAATTTCCTGTAGTCCGCACAGAACCTGGTGCTGCCATCCTCCTTTGGCAACAGCACCACTGGGGAGGCCCAGGGACTATTGGACTCTTGAATTAACCTTAGTTCCAACATCTCCTGTATCTCCTCCCTCAGAGTCTGCTTGACTCTCTCAGGCACACTATAAGGGGGTGCCTAATAGGCCTTTGGGGTCCTGTATCCACCTGGTGCTTCACCAGGTGGGTGCACCTGGTTTCCTAGTGAACATGTCCCCAAACTCTGGTAACACTGCACAGATTTTTTGAACCTGGGTAGGAGATAGCTGCTGGGACATTGCTACCCCTTCCACTGAGGTGTCAGTCTGAGCCTAAATGAGGAGTTCAGTCACCAGATCTCCCTCAGAATCCTCTTGCAACCCACTGCAAATACTCAGCACAAGGGCCTCCCTATCATGGTAAGGTTTCATCATGTTAACATGGTACAACTTGTGCCCCTGCCTCCTGCCTAGCAGTTCCACCATGTAGTTAACATCACTTACCTTTCTTACCACCTTGTAGGGTCCTTCCCAAGCTGCTTGCAGCTTGTTGTGTCTGACATGAATGAGAAGCATTACTTGCTGCCCTACAGCATACTCTCTAGCTCGAACAGTCCTGTCATACTATACCTTTTTCTGTTGTTGGGCTTCTGCCAGGTTCTCTTGGGCCAAACCCATGGGTTCCCTGAGCCTTTTCCTGAGGTTTAGGACATATGCCAGAACAGACTCCTTGTGAGGTTCACACTCACCTTCTCACTCATCTCGAATTAAATCTAGAGGTCCCCTCACCCTATGCCCATACAGCAACTCAAAGGGTGAAAAACCTGTACATTCCTGGGGAGCCTCTCTGTAAGCAAACAGATGGGGCAAATATTTGTCCCACTCCATCTTAAACTGGTCTGCAAATGCCCATAGCATGGACTTGATTGTAAAGTTTAACCTCTCAACAAGACCATTAGTCTGGGGATGGTAGGGGATGGTCTTCAGGTGCTTCACCCCACAGTACTTCCACAGACAAGCTAGCAGGCCTGACATGAAACTGGCATCTCAGTCAGTCAGTATTTCTTTTGGGAAACCTACCCAGATGAAACTCTCTAACAAAGCATTTGCCACCTTTTCTGCCTCAATGGAGGACAGAGCCACTGTCTCAGAGTATCATGTAGCATAATCCACTACCACTAGGATATACTTTTTCCCTGTGGAACTTGGGGTACTCAGAGGCCCCAAGATATCCATAGCTACCCTTTGAAATGGCTCCTCAATCACAGCAAAGGCATCAAAGGAGCTGTCACCTTGTCTCCTGCCTTGTCTACCTTTTGGCAGTGCTCACAAGTCCTGCAGTACCCTGTTACATCTGTGGAAATTCCAGGCCAATAGATTTTCTGCATAATACTTCTATTGGTATGTTTTATGCCCATATGACCTGCTAAGGGAATATCATGGGCTATGGCTAGAAGCATGAGATGGTAGGCTCTAAGCACTACCAACTGCTGTATTCTCTCACCTTCTAGCCCTCCCTCAGGGGTCCACTCTCTATACAGTAACCCTTTGTCCCAGTATAAGTATTCCCCCTTCTCTTGAGAATCAGGTCCCTTACTAGCTACCTCTCTCAGGCCTTGCAGTGTGGGTCTGAGAGCTGAGGCTGTCTCATCTCTCTCTTTGTAACCCTTCCCAGGTCACCTTCCACAGGAAGGTTGGCATCCTCTGACAGTGGTGCCTCACTGTCAGCCTGGATATTACTACTCACCTGTACCTTTGCAGTCACTCTGTCCAAGGAAACATCAGTACCCACAAGCAGCTGTGGCTCACTTTCAGTCGCACTGCTACAGCATAGCTTCCTCCCTGAAGTAATCACCTCACCAGTCCTGGCTGCAAGCATGCAGTCTGTCTGGGTCTCCCCCAGGCTAACAGACCCACATGCTTGTCTCGAAGCCTGACTCCGTGTAACTGCATTAACACATAGTACTGCCTCATCAAAATCCTTCCCTATCAGGACATCTACAGAATGGTAGTTCAGTATCCCTGTTGTATCAAGACAACCTACTATTGGCATTTTGTTTTCCCCACTTACTGGCTCCCTCACCTTTTGTTCCCTACCATGCCTCTGTGGACATCTGTATGCTACATGGCCCCACTGGTTGCATTCAAAACATTCAACTCTAGGTCCTGGACATATACCTGGACTAGTGGCTTCTCCTGCTACTGGCAGATTTTGTTGGGGCAGTCTGTGCTGCCCACCATGGGTTCCTTTAGACCCATGAGCAGTACTGGGGGTCCCTTTCCTGTGCAGGGATGCCCTGCTTGCTAGGTATAGGTCTCCCTTCTTCCCCAACTCATCTGAAGTAGCACATTGTCTATCAGCTAACCAGATCCTCCTGTCCTCAGGCAAAGTGCTAAGGGCTTGTTCCCTCACCAAAAGGTCTGCCAGCCCTTCAAAAGTGGTGACCTGACATCCACCTGTGAAAATAAGTGCTCAGTTTAGCAACATATTCACACACACTTTTGTCTGCCTTGTGTCTATGCTCACAAAACGTTTTCCTATACGTTTCAGGTATTAGCTTAAAAAAATTCTAACAAACAGTTCTTAACAGTAGTATAATTAAAACAGTTAATGTCAGACATTTTAAACAACACAGTTACAGCTTTACCATAGAGTAAGGGGGTCAAGAACCGTACCCAGAGCCTTTGGTCAACATCATATTGTTTACATATCTTCTCAAACATATGAATAAAAGAAACTGTCAACATTATCCCCCTCTTTAAACTCTGGAAGAAATTTACTGGCCTTTTGTGCATCTGGGGTCTGGTTACTCCCTTCCCCATTACCTCCATGACTCTGGCAAAGAGTCAGCATCTCCTTTTCATGATGCCTCTGCCTTTCCTTTTCCTCAACTTCCATGCATAGCAGTTTCTTATTCTCCTCAGCCTGCAACCGTCACAGTTTCTCATTGTCCTCATTCTCTAGACGCCTCACTCTATCATCTGCTTCTATTTCCAAATGCCTGGCCTCCAACTCAAGTCTCTTTAGCTCCAGATGGATTTTTAAGTCCCTGCAGAAAGGTTGAACTGTCCATTCTCTGAGTGTGGTACATCTCCACTACCAGTCTGATCGTCGTCCTGGTTGCTGTTTTCTGATGCAGCTGTGACCAAAGCTACAATCATGTCTGCCTTAGTCAGGTTTCCATGCACCAATCCCCTAGCCTGGCACATCTTAGCCAGCTGCTCTTTGTTAGCTTTCCCTACTCCTCTGCTGACATGCTGCCTGCTCTCCCTGACTAACTAAGCTAACAAAAGAAATAAAACAATTGTGATCTGAACTCTGAGTATTCACTGGGTGACTGATTTAGAGTACAAAACACCTTCAGAGATCACTGTACACAAGCTACAGGAATTCACTCTACCCACACCACTACAAGCCAGTTAGTATTTGCCAACCAATTAATATGTGGTGTGGAAATCCCACCACTGCCAAACAATTAATATGCAACATGCGTGCACTGTCCCAGCAATCAAGGAGCATCAGTCCTCACCACTAACACCAGTGAGGGGCGTCCATATAGGGAAAGGATAATAAATACACACTCAGTAAAGTACAATTTCCCTTAAGAGCACACAGAGATCACAGTCAGTCTGGGGCTGGTTTCTCCCTTTCTCTCCAGGTCCCCAATAAGACTCCCCACTGGCACAGCTATAGGGTCCAGATCTCAGCCTAGTGTGCAAGCTAAAACCTCTAGCACCCTCTCTGTCCAACCAGTGCTTTGTGTCCCTGCCCGAGTATCTGACATGCACACACTTTGAGATAAGAGTTATATACAACCACACAGACACTCATGGGCCCTTATGAAAGGGTGTCCAATTATGCTGTGCAGTATTATTATTCAAATGGTAAGTGCAACTGAACAGTCAAGGCTTATTTGGAGTGGCTTGGCCAGTATCACTGTATACATGCAATGTACTCTAGAGCTTAAATTCTCTCTGCACAAAACAGCCACAGTTGAAAGGTTTAAAAATATTTAATAATAAATAATAAAAACACAAGACAACACGTCTTACTACACAGTGCTAGTAAAGAGTTAAGAGATCACAGAGAAATACTTAAAATAATACAGTAGAAAACTTCTGCCATCAACAGAGAAAGAAGACTGATCTAATCTTCCTATTTCCTAGCTATATCTAAGAGAAAATACAGTTCTAAAATGAACTTACACATAGAACACAGGCAGTGCTGGTGATGTTGGATGTTCTCAAGACAAATGCTAAAATTATGTCATTCTTTCTCTCCTTAAATTGATAACACAGTATCACTGATTCATTTCAGAATAGATCATTTCTTTCTGGTTTCCAGACTAAGAGAAACTCAGAGGTTAGTAGCTCTTTTGATCTTGCTGCTGGTCAGGAAGCCAGAGCAATAAAAGAAATTATATATGTAAACTATCCCCGGCTCCACAAAGTCTGCTTTTCAAATTTTCCCTTATAATTAGTCAGTCTTTCAGCCTAAGCACTCAGACCCACATCTTCTAGCCCAGCACTTATTCCAAATCTGCTGTAGCACTAAATAACCCCCAGCACTCAACCCCCTCGCTTGCCAGGAAGGAATAGTCTATAGACTTCCCTACTTGACAAAAAGAAAACAGTCTTTACTACTTCCCCACCTAACAAAAGAGAACAGTCTTTACTGATTATTCAGGCATGTCCAAGGAACAGCTCCTGGTGTGCTCTCCAGTCTACCTGGTGAACCTGAGCATCTTCAGGCAATGTTACAACTGCCTCATGTACATAGACAACCCTCCTCCTACCACCAAACACTAATACATGTGAGAGATGCATGTATACAGCCAATCTAGAGGCAAAGCTCTCTCTAACCAAGACTGGAACAGACAGACAAAAGGAGAAGGTAAAAACTCACAGCACCCCACTCATGTCACATAGATCTACTAAACCAACACCTCCAATACCCACACATAGAAACACCAAGACATATACAGAGGCTCTGAGTAAAAATCCAAATCTGCCCAGCCAACAGAAACCTCCCAAGCAGACACACAAGCAACCTCCTCCCACCAACACATCCCAAACAACACATAACCTGCAAACTCGGTGTGCCACACAACCACAGCCCATAAGGCAAAACATCATACCCAACACACTAGTCATAGGTGACTCTATACTCAGGCACACTGATGTCCCACTCACCAGGCTGGACAAAGAGAAGGTTACAGTCAGCTGATTGTTGGGTGTCAGAATCCGCAACATAATGCATGCACTCAGGTCACTACAAAGTAAGTAAAAATATGACTCTGTCATTGTAAATGTTGGTGTGAATGACCTGAGATGTGCCTCCTTGGACTACATGAAAAGAGACATGGAAGAGCTCTCCAATCTTGTAGCCTAGTCAGGTATGACCCTAGCCCTGAGTAGCATCCTGCCTTCACCAAGAATGATACCACAGTACAAGGATAAAATACTTCAACAATTGGCTAAGCTTCTGGTGTCATTCAAAGGGGATTCAGTATCTGTCTGCCTGGGATGACATGCTTGACAGGCCATGATGCTTCACCAAAGATGGCCTGCACCTGTCACCCATGGGATTCCAGATATTGGCCAAGGCTCTTAGGCAAAGCTAAAAAGACAAACCCACCACCGTAAGAACTACAAGTGACAAAGAACTGAGGGCAATGCTGCTCAATGCTAGGAGTCTAAACCTCAAAATGCACTCACTCGAGGCACTCCTCATAATGGAGAATATTGATATCTGTGTAGTGACTGAGACCTGGTTCAAGGCTCCAGAGAGCACCCCAGCACTACCAGGCTAAAATTCATACCACACGTTTCAGCCACAAAACCCGGGCCAAAACACTAAGGGCAGAGGTGTGTCCATTATCATCAAGGATACCCACACCTCCAGGCTAGTTGCACAACACAATGCTTCTGAGATCATCCAAGTGCAACTTACCTTGGGCAAAAATGCATTGCACATTGTAGCTTGTTATAGATTCCCCACCATGACCCAGGACCCACACTCCTCATTCTGGAGACATTGGAAAAAATGAGGGTCCAACCAAATACCCTAATAATGGGTGATTTCAATTACCTGAACATTAACTGGGAAAACTACTCTTGTACTAATCCCCTTGCTCAATGATTCCTGGAATTTATAAACTCTACTGCCATGGATCAACTTGTCAACACCCCCACCAGGTGCAACAATATTCTGGACCTGGTCATTACCAACATGGGTAACCAGTGCTCAATGCCTGAGATCAACTCCTCGCTGGTTAGATCAGACCATAAACTAATCACCCTGGATATCCACATCCTGACCCCATCCCTACACAAGGAAACCATAGTAAAAAGTTTCTCCAAAGCGAACTTTACGCTACTCAAAACAGATGTGGCTAACTTTGTGATGCCCCTGCAGATGGATAATACAGTCATGACCGCTGAATCCTATACAAAAGCACTCTACAAGCACCTGCATGAGTGCATGGATCATGCTATCCCTAACAAAACCAAGATGCTATCCTCCAAAAAAAGGAAGCCAATCTGGTGGTCCCCTGCCATTAACAGACTCTACAACAGAAGGAAGAAACTGTTGCAAAAGACAGCAAAATCCCACGAATGGAGGAACTCCCTGATGGGCTTCAGTAAGAAGCTAAGATCCCTCATAAAATCCTCCAAAGCGAATTTAAAAAAAAATTGCCACGGATTCCAAAGACAGCCACAAGGCATTCTTTAGCTATGTTAAGAATCTCCATGGCAACACCCAGATCTGCACTGAGCTACAGCAGAATAGCACAAAATATATAGACTCAAATGATATTGCCAACATCTTGGCAGATAGGTTCAGTGCTAACTTTACTTCCCTCTCACCCCCCAAAGGGCCTATAACTATACCAAATGATTGTAAAGCACCATTAATCACAAACACGCAGATAAAAATGGCACTCTCTAAAGCCAAAAACACAGTGTCCATGGGACCAGACAACATCCCAGGCTGCGTCTTACACGAGCTCCAAAATGAACTAGCCCCCCCCACCTAAACTCCATGTTCAGTCACAGCATCACCACAGGATATGTGCCCACTGAATGGAGCACAGCAACAGTTATCCCATTCCACAAAGGGGGAGCCACCACAGACCCCGGGAACTATCGACCTATTAGTCTGACAAGTCTGGTCTGCAAGGCTATGAAGCATATCATCATGGAACTCATAAACAAAGACATTGGTAACCTCCAAACTTTGGATGCTACCCAATTTGGATTTGTAAAGGGTAGATCATATCTCCTAAACCTGGTAGACTTCTTTGAAACAGTTACCAAGGCCATAGACGAGGGCAAGGTGGTTCATACAGCCTACCTAGACCTCGTTAAAGCCTTCGATACTGTCCCCCATTCAGGAATCATAGATAAACTCACCAACCTTAACATAAACCCTTACGTCATGTGATGGGTGGCCAACTGGCTCACAGACAGGACCCACACAGTGAGAGTCGCAGACTCCAGATCCGATTCCAAACCAGTGACAAGTGGAGTGCCCCAGGGTTCAGTCTTGGGACCCCTCCTGTTCGGTATATACTTATCCAAAGTACAAGTGAACACTGAGGGTCTATGGCTAACCAAGTTCACAGATGACTGCAAACTGGGTGCCATAATCGATTCACCTACTGTCATAGACATCTTGCAAAAGGGCCTCACTGAGACAGATACCTGGTGCCAAAACCATGGCCTCAAACTAAATGCCAGAAAGTGCATTGTTATCCCCTTTGGTAAAAACACGGCAACCATGAATTACCAAATAGGGAAAAGTCCACTTAACACAGAAAGTGTGATAAGAGACCTTGGGACCCAAGTGGATAGTAGCCTCTCCTTTGACAATCACATAGCCACAGTGGTCAGAAAATCTTTCTACGTGGCCCACCTAATCACAAAATGGTTCACATCTAGAAAAAAGGAAGTCATTATCTCCCTCTACTCTTTACTTATCAGACCCTCATCAAGTACAATGCCCCATTTGGGATGTACCTCACAAGACACCTGCAACAACTGGAGAGGCCCCAAAAGTACCTCACCAAGAGGATTGCTGGCCTCAAACAGTTGTCCTATGCTGACCAGCTCAAGAAACCCCAACTCTACTTTGTAGCATACCGCTTACTCCGAGGAGATCTCTGTCTGACATACAAAGCTATGCTCCACTTAAAAAATCCCAGTCTCCCCGAGCTACATGCTCTAGGGACCTAAACCTCACCACATCAATAAATAGGACATGCTGGAGGGATAGATTCTTGACCCAGAGACTTCCAGTGGTCTGGAACAAAATTCCCATCTACAGCAAGCAGAGCTCATCATTAGCACTCTTCAAGAAAAACCTTGATGAGTGGATGGGTAATAGGAAATTCACCCCTGGAATCACATCTATGGCTCTGCTCGATTGAGGGGCAGGAATTTAATCTACATGGGTGACGAAAGCCAAGACACTTTTGGCTAGGCTTACTTATGCCCTCAGGCCGATAGCCTAGTACCTACCTATGAGCTCTAGATATTAACTCTGGCCTCAAAACAATAGGCAGAATGCCTTCCTCTGGACCTCTCGGTTCCAAGTTTTAGATCAAAGAATATCACAATGCTTGACTTATCAGCTTTCCTACAGCAGAGTGCACTTGTTGTTACATTTTTGCAGTTCCACATCTAACAGCATTTTCTTCCATTTTTGAGAACAAGCCTGTGGTTTATCTTAATATTTACAAATTACAGAATTATCTACAAAATTCTATCTAGCTAGGCTGGCAGCCTTCACCTATCTTCACAGCAACATATTCTTCTCTTTGCCCACAGGAAAATTGCAAACATCCATATTTCTCTGCAGCTGAATGTCACTTCAGCCATGTGTCCCCAATCAAATGTACCACATGGAAATGTCTCACTGCCTAGGCGCATGAACCCATAACTCACCACTAACATTCAACCTGTTTACACTTTATAGTCCATGTATTTCTTTATTTGTCTAATGCTTATGGATGTTGCTCAAACCAATACTCCATTGTTGTAAATACTTGACCTATTCACTTGTATTTATGATCCTTATGCATCTATTTGACTATTTTTTGTATAATTTTCAAGTAACTTTATTTTGTGTAAATTTTGTAAACTGTCTTTAAAAAATATGTTATGTTTGATTATGTATAATTTGGAGCTTTTCTCCCCGGGCTTCCACTGAAAATGGGCTTTTCCTGGCTCAGTGGACTTTCCTGGTAATCAAATGCCAATAAGTAAATAAACAAATAATAAATATAAAATTAATCTTAAGCAAACTCAAACTATGTCCCACCTCTGCTGATGATCTACTAAGTAAATACCTAAAACTTTCCAGCTAATAGTATTCCCTGTCTAGATTCTATCCTTGTAAATAGGTCCATTCAAGAATTCCATGTCACTTCCTTCCGGAAAAAAAAATCTCACATTATCCCTCTCTACAAAGGTGGCACTTCAACAAACATTACAATCTTTAAACCCATAGCAATCTTACCCCCCCTCCCAAAAAAAATATTAAAGAATTTTTTTTCAAAAGCAACTGCTACAATTTCTCTTTTCAGGAAAAACTCTTAACCGCTTTGCAACATGGTTTCTGCCCAGTATCAGTACTGCACTCCTAATTTTGACTGATACTGTCAACAAATCCAGACTGTGGCAGACTAGTGTCGTCCTTATTCCTAGACCTATACAATGCCTTTGAGATAGTTTGTCATAGCAAACTCCTAATTCATATGTCCTTACTAGGATTATCACCATCTACCTTCCAGTGGTTTCAAAAGCTAATTGAGCAGTAGATATCAATTGGTGAAATGGCATTCCATACTCTTTCCTTACCTCCCAGTTGCAACTGATGTTCCACAGGGCTCTATACTTGGACCCTTCTCTTAATATTCTTACAAATACATTCTATATATCCACCCAACATGCTTTATTAACGCAGTAAGCAGACGACTCTCCACACATATGTTCATCTGATAGTCTAGCACATCTGCAACAAATCACTCAAGAAGCTTTCACAGCTACTCAAAAATGGATTATTAACTCACAACTCATGCTCACCTTCCAAAAAAATATATAATTTTTTTCTCAAAATCATTCTTTTACCAAAAAACTAACTTCAGAATACTCTCCAAATAACATTATTACCAAAGTCTCCTCTCACCCACATTACTAGGAATGATGGTAGATGAGAACCTTAAATTTGACCTTCATATACAAAACTCCATTAAAAAAACAGAAATGCCCAAAACTAGGCATGCTCTAGACAGCAAAAAAACTTCCCCACTATGTACATAAGTTCATAGGTGTGTACTAGGCTAATGGCCCTGGAGCCTTTACAAGCCTGGCTCATAGAAGTGCCCTGGCATTGTGCCCCCCGACATTAGTTCCCAGTGCCTTTATCAAGTAGAGCCACTGGAGTGTTCCCTGGGGTGAACTTTCTATTTCCCATCCACTCATCAAGATTTCTGTTGAAGAGGGCCAGTGAGGGGCTCTGCTTGACATGTATGGGAAGTCTATTCCAGACTATGGGCAATTTCTGGGTTATGAACCTAACCCTCCAGCATGTTCTGTTGATTGTGGTAATGAGACTGAGGTCTCTGAAGCATGTGGTGCGAAGGGACTGGGATTTCTTTAGATGTAGCATTTCTAACAGAGCTGGGTCAGACATGGCTTTGTAAGTCAAGCAGAGATCACCTCTTAGTATATGATATGAGACAGAGAATAGCTGGAGTTTTCTGAGCCTGTCCATGTAGGACATGTTTAAGGCCTAGGATCCTCTTTGTGAGGTACTTTTGTGGCCTTTCCAGTTGTTGCATGTGTCTAGTGAGGTACATGCCAAATGGGCATTATACTCGATGATTGGCCTAATGAGGGAAGAGTATAGGGAGATGATGACCTCTTTCTTCCTAGATGCAAAACCCTTGGTAATGAGATGTGCCACACAGAAGGACTTTCTAACTACAGTGGCAATGTGGTGGTCGAAGTAGAGGTTGCTGTCTACCTGTGTCCCCAGATCTCTTATAACACCTTCAGTGTTCAGTGGGCACCCATCAATGTGGTAATTAGTGGGAACTGAGTTTTTCCCAAAGGGGATGAGGAAGCATTTGTTGGCATTAAGCTTAAGATATTTTCCAGGACTTGAGTAAAGAGAGTTTATCTTTTTCCTTGGTGTTTTCAATGAGGTTATGAAAGTTAAGTGACTGGTCCAGCCATAAAGCTAGCATAAACCCAGGTATTTAAATGATGTGGTTGTTTGTACTGGGGAAGTTTTGAAATCAGTAAAGTTGAGATTTTTAGGGGTTATTTTTTCAGCTTTTGTGAAGTTCCAAATATTATACTTTTTGTTTTCATGGGTTGTAGGAGTAGCTTATGGTTGTTTAGCCAAGAATTAAGGGAGTGGAGGTCAGACTGAAGCTGGGTTTGAATTGCTGAATGTGAGGGACTGGCTTGAAGGATAACTATGTCATCAGTTGTAAACAGTGATAGGAAAGTTGGGGAAATCAGAGCACAGGTTATTAATAAAGACTGAAAACAAGAGTGGGGTAAGTATGGAGCAGTGGGCTAATCCTTTTGTAACGGGTGCTGGAGGTGGTGGGGATGATCTGATTTTGACTGTAAAATATCCACTTGTTAAGAAATCTTGAAATCAGGTGAGTTGGAACTAACTCTGATGTCTTGAATGGAATGATGGAGGAGGAGGTGGTCAATAAAATCAACAACAATAGTAATGTCAAAGAAGAGCACTTCTGTAAGGTTTTCTTTATCCGTGTTGAGAAAGATCTCCTTTGTAATTGACCATAGTACTGCCATTATACTCTATCCAGCCCAGAATCCATGCTGTTTAAGAGTGAGGAGATGTATAACATTGGTTGTAGATTAATTTTTCAAGTATTTTCCTAGTGTAGAGAGAAACAGATAGGGCAGAAGGTGGGGGCATTCTCTGGTTGAGGTTGTTTGGAAGGAGGTTTGGCAAGAGCAGTTTTCCATATGTCTGATATTGTGTTTTGAGCTAAGCAGACATTCTAAATGGGGAGAAGAGGTGTGGTAAACAAGTCTTTGCAGAGTGAGATGGACCAGTGGAGTAGGGTGTCTGCACCAGGGGATGCATCCCGAGATATGTTTTCTGTTAGGGGTTCAAGGTCTTTGTAAGTGATTTTCTTAAAACAGAAGGAGGGAATAAAAGGTGGAGAGTTAGGTGAAATAGGAAAAAAGGTAGAGGTGGCTGAATTACTTGAGAAAGTCGGAGCTGAAAGTCAGCCTAGGGATTTCTGGATGATGATGGGGAGGAGGTAGGATTAGTGGATTTCTGGTCTCTGAGAAATTTTTTTTCCTACCAAAAGGTTTTTGGTTTAGATATCAACGCCAGTTGTTTGTGTCTGAAATTGTGAAAAAAAATGCCTGAATCTCCTTGTGTTCTGACTGTGCTTGTGTCTGAAATTGTGAAAAAAAATGCCTGAATCTCCTTGTGTTCTGTCTGTGCTTCTCAAACATTTTGGAAATAAAGAGTATATTTTAGAGCATTTATTATAACTGTAATTGCCTTAATATTGTTACAACTCAAGTACTCTAGGTTGCACTGCATCTGAATTGTTTGTGTGTTTTAGCTGCTTTTCTGTATATATAGACTTCTCTGTATATGTAGACTAGCTACTTATTCTGCTGTATTACCGCCTCTTAAATCGTTTTTCAGTTGTGCACTTGCCTTGCTTCATTTAAAAAGTTTTAAATTGCTAATTTTGTAGAGTTTTAATTGCATTTACTGTTTAGGACTACACACTCGTGTGTTAGCCTTTTCTGTGTTTATTTACTGTATTATTGCATTGTTTAGCTTGTTTAAAAAAAAAAACTATCTTGTTTGCTCGTTTCCCACCTTTCCTAGCCAGTCCATATCCCAGGCTTTGCTTGTCTCAGGACTTTACTTTCTGTGTTCAGAGCTATCCAGACTGCTGTGGTAGAGGGAAGTCCTACTGCTTACCAGTGGGAGTGGTGAGCATTGTACTGCTTATCTAACACTAGAGGAGTGGTTTCCAGCTCTGAAATTGTAATTTTATTAGCCTTTTTGGGCTGATTTCTATCCCTTTCAACTTTCTGGCTTAACAACGCATGTGTTTGCACATTTTTCGCACCATGCAGCACTACGAGGCTACAGTTAAACTATTCCAGGTGCCAGAAAGTGTGCTCTTCAAATTTTCCCTTAGAACTAGCTGGTTTCTCAGCAGTAGCACTAAAATCTGAACCCCTGTGACTACCATTTGCTTTAGAACCTACTGGAAAGCACTAGGAAGCCTGAAACTGATACAAGCACGCAACTCTCCTTGTCAATAAGGAGAAATTAATCGTAGGCACTAAACAGCCTATAATTGCAAAGTACCTTGCAAAGGTAAGGGAAAACCGCTCTTAAACTTTACAAAAAAAAGCACCTAAACAGGCATATCCAAGGGTCAGCTTCCGGTGATTTCTCCTGTCCACAGGTGAATCTGGGCATACTGGGGCAATGCGGCAACTGCCTCATGTACACAGACAATCCTCTCCTCCTACCACCCAAACACTACAACCTGCAAGAGATGCACTTACATAGCCAAACTGGAAGCAAAGCTATCTCTGGCCAGGATTGTGCTAGACAGTCAAGAGGAGAAGGTTAACACCTGCACTACATCTCAAGCAACTCATAACCCTTCAAAACCCACACCATCAACACCCACACATAGCAACACTAAAACCACATATGCGGAGGCCCTTAACATTAACCTGCCCAAGCAACAAGGACCTCCGAAGTTGAAACGCAAACAAACACCAGTCACAACCAAAGTAACACATAGCTCACAACACCAGTGTGCCACTCAACAACAGCCCCTAAGGCAAGACAATGTATCCAA
The DNA here is from genome assembly GCF_019279795.1 of Protopterus annectens. Taxonomy (NCBI): domain Eukaryota; kingdom Metazoa; phylum Chordata; order Ceratodontiformes; family Protopteridae; genus Protopterus; species Protopterus annectens. Next base: position 794,666,218 of record NC_056737.1, read on the forward strand.
CACTTTAGTCATAGGTGACTCTATAGTCAGGCACACTGATGTCCCACTCACCAGGCTGAACAAGGAGAAAATTTCAGTCAGCTGCCTGGTGGGTGCCAGGATCCGCCACATAACGCATGCACTCAAGTCACTCCACAACAAGTACAAATACGACTCTGTCATTGTCCATGCTGGAGTGAATGACTTGAGACATACCTCCCTGGGCTACATGAAAAGAGACATGGAAGAGCTCTTGGATCATGTGGCCCAGGCAGGTATGACCCTAGCCCTGAGTAGCATCCTGCCTTCGCCCAGAATGATACCACAGTATAAGGACAAAATGATTGACTTCAACAATTGACTAAGGGGATCCAGTTTCTGTCTGCCTGGGAAGACATGATGGACAAACCACGATGCTTTGCCAGAGATGGTCTGCACCTGTCACCCCTGGGATTCAGGTTACTGGCTAAAGCTTTTGCCACCCCTATAGTGCCTTTTTTAGGCAAGGTTTAAAGGATAAAACCACCACCGTAACAGATACAAGCATGCAAAATCTGAAGGTAATGCTACTCAATGCTAGAAGTCTAAACCTCAAAATGCACTCTCTCGTGCCACTCCTAAAAATGGAGAACATTGATATCTGTGCAGTAACTGAGACCTGGTTCAAGGCTCCAGAGAGCACCCCTGCAATACCAGGCTACAACTCTTACCACACTTTTTGGCCACAAAACCAAGATCGAAACACTAAAGGTGGAGGAGTGTCCATATTCACCAAGGATATTCACACCTCCAGGCTAGTTGCCCATCACAATGCATCTGAAATTCTCCAGGTGCAACTAACACTAGGTAAGACTGCAATCCAAATTGTAGCTTGCGACAGATCCCCCACCATGCCTTAAGATTCTCACTACACCTTTCTAAACATACTGGAAAATTTAAGATACATCCAAACACCCTAATACTGGGTGATTTCAACTACCCTGCCATTAACTGGGAAAACTACTCGGGTACCAACTCCTTTTCCCAACGGTTCCTGGAATTCATAAATTCCAATGCCCTGAATCAACTAATCCATTGTCCCACCAGTGGCTCCAATAGCCTAGACCTGGTCATTACCAACATGGAAGATAGATGTTCCACACCAGTGGTCACCCCCTCATTAGTCAGGTCTGACCATAAGCAAATCACCCTTGATATCCACATCCCACCCCCCCCCCCCAGTAGGGAAACCTTAAAACACTTCTCCAAAGTCAACTTCATGCTACTGAAGTCAGAAGTGACAAACTTCACGACACCCATGCAGACGGGATCTGAAAGTTCGACTGCATAATCCTACACTAAGGCACTATACGAGCACATCCACTCATGCATGAATCGTGCCATCCCAAATAGAACCAAGATGCTCTTCTCCAAAAAAAGGAAGCCAATCTGGTGGTCCCCTGCTATAAACAAACTATACAACAGAAGGAAGAAACTGTTGCAGAAAAGAGGAAAATCCCAAGATGCAAAAAACTCCCTCACCAGCCTCAGTAAGAAGCTGAGATCCCTCATAAAATCCTCAAAAGCTAGTTACAAAAATAAAATTGCCAAAGATTCCAAAGACAACCACAAGGCATTCTATAGTTATGTCAAGAATCTAAATGGCAATGCTCAGATCTGCTCTGAGCTACAACAGAATGGCATTAAATATACTGATCCCAACGATATTGTCAATATCCTGGCAGATCGATTTAGTGCCAACTTCACCCCCCTCTTACCCCCTAAAGGGCCCATCTCAATACCAAAAGATTACCAAATTCTGGTAATCGTGGCCACACAGGTAGAAACCACACTCTCCAAAGCTAAGAATACAGCATCCATGGGACCAGATGACATCCCAGGCTGTGTACTACATGAACTACAAAATTAACTGGCACCTCACCCAAGTGTCATGTTTAATCATAGCCTCACCTCAGGCTTTGTGCCCACTGAGTGGCGCACAGCTACAGTTATCCCACTCCAGATGGGGGGATCCACCTTGGATCCCAGGAACAACAGTCCCATCAGTCTGACAAGCCTGATCTGCAAGGGCATGGAACTTATAAACAAAGACATTGGCAACCTTCAAACACTGGACCCCACCCAGTATGGGTTTCTGAAGGGCTGATCTTGTCTCCTAAATCTAACTGACTTCTTCAAATCAGTCTCCAGAGCTGTGGACGAGGGTAAGGTGGTCCACACAGCCTATCTGGACCTCGCCAAGGCCTTCGACACCATCCCCCACTCTGGAATCATAGATAAACTTACTAAGCTGGGCATAAATCCCTATGTCACTCGATGGGTTGCCAACTGGCTTACTGACAGAACTCAGATGATAAAAGTAGCCGACTCCAAATCCAGCTCCAGACAAGTGACAAGTGGAGTACCTCAGGCTTCAGTCCTGGGACCACTCTTGTTTGGCATCTACTTCTCTGAAGTACAGGCCAACACTAAGGGACTCTGGCTAACAAAGTTCGTAGATGACTGCAAACTGAGAGCCATTACTGAATCACCAAATGATGTGGATATTCCACAAAAGGGCCTTACAGAAACAGATGCCTGGTGCCAGAGCCATGGGCTCAAGCTTAATGCCAAAAAATGTATAGTTATCCCCTTTGGAAAAAAACCATGTACCCATCCATGAATTACCACATAGGTGGCAGGACACTAAACATCGAAAGTGTAATGAGAGACTTAGGGACACAGATGGACAGTGGTCTCACTTTCGATAACCACATTGCCACAACAGTCAGGAAAGCCTTCTATGTGGCACACCTCATCACTAAGGGCTTTCATCCAGAAAAAGGGAGGTCATTGTCCCACTGTACTTATCCCTCATTAGACTGATTATAGAGTATAATGCCCCATTTGTTATGTACCTCACAAGACATCTGCAACAGCTGGAAAGGCCACAGAAATACCTCACTAAAAGAATCACAGGCCTAAAGCAGACGCCATATGCTGACCGTCTAAAAAAACTCCAGCTATACTCTGTGGCATATTGTCTACTCAGAGGCGATCTCTGCTTAACATACAAGGCCATGTCAAACCCTGAGCTGTTGGACATGCTCCACTTAAATAAATCCCAATCCCTCAGAGCCACACGCTCCAGGGATCTAAACCTTGTCATCACAATGAACAAAACATGCTAGAGGGATAGGTTCCTGACCCAGAGACTCCCCATACTCTGGAATAGACTGCCCATACATGTCAAGCAGAGTGACTCATTGGCCCTCTTCAAAACAAACCTTGATGATTGGATGGGAGATAGGAAATTCACCTTGGGGATCAAGGTGTCAGTCGCCCTGCTAGACAGGGATCCAGAGAAGTAAATATCGTGGTGAAGAAATATCCAGGGAATTATTATGGCTAGGCTTGTATAGGCCCTAGGGCCAATAGCCTAGTACCAACCTATGAACCTATGTAGGTTTATTGGTTGTGTATGACTTGCTTAGCTAGCATACACAGGCAAGCAAAAGCAGTACAATTTTCTGGTGGGGGACTGTTTGCATGGAAACCACATATAGTATCAAAGTTTGAGCAAAGCTTTCATGTTCAGTGGTTAGACAGCGGTTTTTGTTAAATTTGAAAAGGTGCTGTGGAGAGGGAAGAATTTGTCTTGAAATTAAAGGACAGTGTGTGTGAGCCCTTTTGCAGCTGAGTTTGGGCTCTGTAAGTTGATAATGGGAGACCATCTGATAGTTGCTTGGTGTTTTTTGAGGTTTTCAGTCTTGGTGGTAGATCTGGATATGATGGTAACTATTTTGGGGTCAGTTTTATTTATTCGGGGATAATTTGGAAGGTTATTGGGTAATAGATACTGAATGAGGGTAAAAAACAGATATTTGGGAGATAATGGCAGGATTGTTTGGGATTAGCAGATCAAGGAAAGAGTGTTTTTTTGGTTAGGAAATGTAGATGAGTAGTGATATTGACTAACTGTATAAACTTGATATTGGCTAGGAATTTGGCAATGTCATTTCTCAGGGTACTCGGGCAGTTTATGTTAAAGTCACCAAGAATAATGAGGTTATTATACTTGTGGGAAGCTAAAGTGATAGTAAGAAAAGGGATTAAAATTTGTTAAGAGAGGCTGAAGGAGGAAAGTAAGCAATAGCTATTAGAAGATGAAGGTTTTTCCAAGAAGGAAAGTTTAGAAGGATCCATTTGGGTTCTGTGTCTGTGGAGTTGTTTGCTTAAGCAATGACAGTTGGGTTAATGTGCTTTTCATAAATAATGAGAGTGCCTCACCTAGCCTTTTGCCAGGCCTTGTGTCTTGGATGTATTTGCAGGAATGGAGAAGGTACTGAAAATTGGGGATGGTATGTTTGAGATGTTTCATTAACAGCTATGATGTCAGGAAAGTGGGTTATAAGGAAGGTGTTTATTTTGTCATGTTTATTAGAGATGCTTTGGGTTTTAATTAATGTATAGGAGAGCACTTAGATGCGAGGAAAAGTTGTGGGTGTTGTCTAGTGGGAAGGACCTTAACTGAATTAATTGTTGACTCAAAGGAAAAGTATGAACAAGATGAGGGTGAATTTATATAGGTATTTAGGAAGTTTGAGGTGAGATTGAGATTGTTGGAGTTCAGTTGGTTTGGAGGAGAAGAGGTAAAGGAGTGTATAGTTGGAGTTGTGTAGGAGTGGTACATTAAGAATGGAGTGTGTGAAAGAGTGGGTAGGTCTTGGGGCTCAGGTGAGTGATTGTGGAGCTTAGTGATGGATAGTGAATGGGAGGTTGAGTGGTGGAGAAGAGATAGGGTTAAAATGGTATAGATCATGGGTTAGAGGGAGTTGTAGTAAGATAATGAATTGGAAAAGCATTGTGGAGGGTAGGCATACGGAGGTAATTCTGAAAGTAAATGGCAGGAATTGATGATGTTGGGACAGGACTAGAGTATATATATATGGGAAGGTGGAGGGGTTGTAAGTAAAGTGTTGTTTGTTAGCGGTTTTATTTTAGGGTAGGTCATGATGAAATTGGATAGATGTTTTGGGTGGATGTATGCCCAAATCTTGGCAGAAGAGAGGCCCCAGACCAGCCCACACACCCAGTTAACAAAACTAAATAAATAAAAATAAAATTCTATGTAAAATCATGGAGATCCATAGTGAAGCTTATCTGAAATTACACATGGGTGTCTACTTCTTTTAAATATGGAACAGTATGGAATTGTTAAGGCAGATCTTGCCTTTTGAAATTGAAGCATTCTTTGAAGAGGTAACAGCATTATTTAATGAAAGACAGATGATACATACTGCTTCTCTGGGCCTTACTCTGGCATTCAACACTATTCCACATAAGGGAATAATCAACAAATTAATAGCACTAAACAATTCATAAATAATTCAATTTGTAAAATACTGGTTAAGCAACAGAAGCCGAGTTAAGGTGAAAGATTACTTGTCTATCCAAACAGGGGTTACCACTGAGCTCTGTACTAGAGCCATTCCTTTTGGACTATCCTCAGATAACAAAGGGTAATGAGCTCCAGATAAACAAATATATTGATAACTGTAAAGTGAGTAACATAATTACATCAATAAAAGGTGCTGATGTTCTCCAAGATAGTCTACAAATACACAGTGCATAATAACAACCTTCCCTTTAACGATAGTGCATCATGAGATTTGGCAAAAAGGACACACATTATAATTACAGAATAAGTGGTCAAATCATTTTTTCTGTATACTTTTATCTGTATGTTTGCCAACCATCCAGCTCTCCTTCAAAGGTTCTTCAGCCCATTTATTCTTGATGTAGTGGGAATGCAATCCACACTAAGCAACAGCTAACCAGAACACGCTGTCATCTAGAAAAATATGATGCAGCTTGTGCTCCTGCCTATGCTTGGGACTCCATCTGCTACTAGGAGATTGCATACCTTCATTACTGTGGCCTGAGGGTCTGGTTTCAACTCCCTCATCTGAGATCAACCATGTTTCAGGACCCTAGCTGTCTTTAGGCTGAGGAATGACATGGCACCACTTACTTCTAACAGCTGATTTAATTTAGGGAATAAGCTATAAGAACATTTTTTCTATAATTTTAACCCCACCCTCTGGTGGTGATGTGAGCACCTTTATCACTATTTGGACTTCCTACCCCCCTTTATCCATGCAGGTGTGCTTCACACGTACCACAGGCTACCATCACTAGCTTGGGAAACCACAGTTCACATCTTCCTTGATTCCATCTCCTGATTTTCATGCAAGCCTCCACTTGCAATGGAGCAGTACCTGGTACCTGAGAACCACCATAGACTCCCACTGGATAGGTAAGCCATGCTTGGTGTAACTCTCAGGCTACTTGTGGCTTCTGACCCCTATGTCTGTATTCTAAGTCCAAATTCATCAGTCCATTCATGCAAGAAAAGATCTGTCCATCTCTCCAGACTGGAAAATCTAGGTCACTATTGCTGTACCCAATGTATGCCATTTTTATTGATTTATTTAAAAAAAATGGCAACCAACTTTTTGAGGGCACCAAAATTCCACAGTGAAAAATCTGAGGGGAGCACACTACTATCTAAATATAAAACCTAGTCTTTTCACCACTACACTTGCTTCAGCTTGTGGGATTCTCTGTTGAATTCCCTGAATTTTTACTTGTTTGATTCTTTATTATGGTTTATTATCTGCTTTTCCTACTAAATTGGTTTACACACAAAAAAATATCTGAGGAAGCTCTCTAGTGATGAGTGAAACCACTATTTTTACCAATATTTAATCTCACAGAGAACACCTCTCTCCCTAGAAATTCCAGCTGTTCTGACTACAACAGCCTTATAAAGGTGGACAGTCCTCAAAGCACAAATATTATTGTAATATTGTCATAGGAAACACCCCATATAAGCAGGCCCCAACCAGGTTCTTTAATATTTCATCTCTGTTACCCCACAAAAGCGGGCACCTCATACTGACAGGATGTGATTAACTCACACAAACCAAACCAACTGTACGACCGATGGTATAAATAATCCATAAAGGCCAACAGGTGGGCACCTGTCAGAGAACAACCACTTTCACTTTAAAAAAACTTTTATTATGCTTTTGTCTAAGAGACTTCTTCAGAAACCACATAATTACAGTTGAAAATTCAAGGTTTAAAAACCCATTTCGACCAATCAAATTGCACAGACAAATAACACTTAGCAATCATTTAAATAGTAAATTAACTAAAAGTCATAGTTAAAAAATGAGAAACTTTAAAACTAGTAAATGTAATTCAATGACTAAAGTGGTTGTTCTCTGACTGGTGTCCACCTGTTGTCCTTTGTGGATTATTTATTTCATATGATTAACTCACCCGCTGTTCTTTTTATACTTAGTTCCTTGTTTATATTCCATAAGAAATGAAAATAAAGAAACTGATCATTAGTTATCAGTAAAAACAATTCGAATCAACTTTGTATTTTAGTGTGTAAAAGCTTTGGAAAACTGGGGTGGCGAGACAGACTAGGGACAGCAGATGGCTAGGACTCTACATGCAAATTAGGTGGATTTTTTCCACCAACCACTCAACTCTACATGCAAATTAGGTGGATTTTTCCACCAACCATGCACTTGCACTCACAAATATCCTCTTGCTTTGAGTCCAATCAAGCTGACTGCCTATCCCTTGCTCCCTGCTACAGCGTTTAAAGACCCTGTTACTGCTGCTTGGTCTGAAGAGGTCTTGTAACTGATGAAAGTAATTATCACAAATACTTTCAATAAAGATCAGAAAAAGAAGACTTCTTTGCTGCTGAGTTTTCTTTTTACCTAGAGCTTAGGAAACATACGTCTTCAAAACTGAAAATTTGGATATTGTTTTTCATCTGAACCACTAACATTTGACACATCCTACTTCCATTTTTGTGTTTGTCCTGGAAGACTGCTACTATATTCCCACCGGAGTTGGATTTCCAGGCCCAGGGTTTCTATACCGCTGGTAACTATCTGATGCTCAGTGTAAAAAGAGAGATAAATCTGATAATTTTATATGACCATTTGAAAGGTGGGTAATCAGCACCAGACTAATCAAGGGCATTGAGTGAGATTTTTAACTCCTCTACTCATGGGTTGCTTTGGCAAAAATATCTGGCTCTGATTGCACAGATGATTCAAAAGTAATGAGTGTTCTTTCTGAATGTTTTAAATTTGTGCCTGAAACTTACTGAAAAAGATTAGAGAACTCACTAGAAACCCCAAAGATAGTGTTAGTGATTTCACTGAAGAAATAATCACTTTCTTTCAGAGGTTGGTAAGTGAATGTCATGTTACTACTTTTGACATGCTGGGAGACCTTACAATAATGGAACAAGCGCACAGTTTGTCTAAGGATATGAGGATAAGGCTGACAGACTAAGAATGTCACTGAAAAGAATGGTTAAAAGTGCAGCCTCTGTTTACTAAGCAGAGCATAACTACACAATAGGGCTTTACCTAGCACCATACATGGATATAAGTGAACACTTTGGGGGATAGTCTAAACTATCATAGCAGGTTCTACAGGGTTTCCATACTGTAGGCAACTATTTGATGCTCAGCAAATCTGATAATTTTATATGGCCATTTGAAAAGTGGGTAATTAGCACCAGACTTATCAAGTGAACCCCTTGTGTGATAGCCTAAACTATCATAGCAGGTTCTGCAGGTGAAAGAGAAAGTTAGTTGTTCCAGTACATGCCATGATGTTGGGTTAGATGTTTCAAATGTAACCATGTGGGCCATGTACAGGCCAAATGTACACAAATACAAGGTAGTGAACAAAAATCATGTGTGTGGTCTAACAGGCAGCACTGTGGTAGTGGTGGGTTGTTGAACTGTAGTTGCTCCAGTTTATCACAAGGGGTTTTACCCTACTTTAGAAAGGAGTAAAGAATCTGTTGCTAATGGGTATTCCACATCAGCCATAACTACTGATAAGCCTACAGTTGTTAGACAGGAAAATTACTAGGCTGGGTAGTCCACTCCTGTTAGAGCCATGTGATGGTCACCTTTTCAGATAGTAATAGATAGGGTCATTTGGTCAGGGAGGTAGGGCAGGCAGACAAGCAGGTGTCAGCTTTTGATGATATTTTGGCAGATGTCCTAATAGGAAATGACTTTGATACTGTACCTAGTGTACATGCAGTTAAATGCATGCAGCCAGATATGGAGACAAGCACATGGAGAAGGCAACAAGGGTGAGATCCAGCCAGTGCCTACATCTACAAATGAAGCTAAGATGTGGTTCTTTCTGAAAACAAAAAGCTGGCTAATAGCAACAAGCTTCAATATGAGTCATAGATGTCAAAACATACTAAACTACTACAGACAGAGAAGTGTCAAGGATCATGAAGAGAATTTTGTGACAGGTGCAGCTCTCAGACCCCATCTTACAAAACAAAGCTTGAGGAAGGTAGCCAAGGAGGCTTTTCACTCTAAACTGCAGAGGAAGTCTTTATGTTGGGACAATGTGTTATTATACAGAGAAGTAATACATCAGTTGATAGATCCAATGACCTACCATCAGGCATTTCCATATATAACCCATGATATTCCCTTTCTTTTTATCTGGAACATCTGAGCATAAAACATACAAAATGAAGGTTTATACAGCATTTCTACTAGCCAAGTGTTGCAAAAAATATGACGTGGTTCTTTAAGATATGTGAGTTGTGCCAAAAGGTTAGCAAGGCAAGAAACACAGACAAAATTACTTTGGTGCCTTTGCCTGTTATTAAAGAACTATCTCAGAGGGTAGCAATGGATATTGTGTGGCCTGCTAGCACTCTAAACACCACATGTAGCTTGGTGATGGCATGTTATGCTAGTAGGCCCCCTGAAGTAGTGGATTTTTTTTCCTTTACTAAGTAGAAAAGATGCCAAATGTCCTTGTTAGACATTTTTAGCAGGGTAGGTTTTCCACAGGTGATACTAATAATAATAATAAGAGGGGCTAACCTCATGTTAGAACTGCTGACCTCTCTGTGGAAGCATTATGGGCTAAAGAAATTAAAACTCACCCCTCCCTACCATCCACAAACAAATGGTTTGTTGGGGAGGTTTAACTCTTGTTAAAACCCTGCTGAAAGCATTTCTGGTGCAATTTAAGTGAGAGTGGGACAAGTACCTACCCCGACTCCATTGCAAAGTGGGAGGTGCCCAAGAATCCATTTTTTTTTGGTCATTTGAGCTACTTTATGGCAATAGAGTGGGGGGGCTTATACATAATTTGTGACGTTTGAGTGGATGAATATGTTTCCCAGAAAGAGTCTGTTATGGTATATGTACTGATTTTCAAGACTAAACTTAGGGAGATCATGAGGTTGTCATAGGAGTATCTAAGTACAATAGTAATTAAAGGTTTGTTATGACTAGACAGCAAGAGCCTGAGAGTATAATGCGGATCATAGGATCATAGGCGGTTACTAGGCTAATGGCCCTGAGGCCCTTACAAGCCCAGCCAAGTTTTTTCCCCACTTTTAATGATGCTATTAGTAGACCTGACTCAACACCTGCTGCCCCTGTCCAGAAGGGATGCAGGTGAAACCCCAGGGGTGAATTTGAGATTCCCCATCCAATTATCCAGATTATGTTTGAAAAGGGTCAGTGAAGGGCTCTTTTTTACTACGATTGGAAGCTTATTTCAGAGTAGGGGGAGCCTCTGGGAGATGAACCTGTCTCTCCAACAGGTCCTGTTAATGTTGCTTCTCATGTTGAGGTCACTAGAGGGGGTGCAGCGAGTACCAATTTTCTTGCTAATGTGTAGCATTTCCATCAGTGCAGGATCCACTGTTGCCCTATGCACCAGGCAGAGATCACCCCTGAGTAATCTGTATGAGACAGAATATAGTGACAGGGATGTTAGTCTATCAGAATAGGACAGGTATTGGACATCTTGAATTTTCTTTGTAAGGTACCTCTGAGGTCTCTCCAGTTGTTGGAGGTGCCCAGCGAGATACATACCAAAGGGTGCATTGTACTCTATAATTGGTCTAATAAAGGAGTGGTACAGGGGGGTTATAACCTCTTTTTTTTCTGGAGGCAATGCCCTTATTGATGAGATGGGCAACACAGAAGGCTTTTCTTACCACTGTGGAAACCTGATGACCAAAGGAGAGGTTGCTGTCAACCTGTGTGCCTAGATATTTTACTATGGATTGGGTACTTAAGGTGTTATTTTTAATGTGGTACTTTGCAGGAATGTCTCCCTTGCCAAAGGGGATAATGATGATGCACGTTTTAGCATTTAACTTGAGCCCATGACTTTGGCACCAATAATTAGTTTCAGTAAGGCTTTCCTGGAGGGTGTCAAGGTCACTAGGGGATTCAATGATTGTGCCTTTTTTTCAGTCATCTACAAACTTTATTAGCCACATGCCATTTGTTTTGGCCTGTACTTCTGAAGAGTAAATACCAAACAATAGGGGCCCTAGCACCAAGCCCTGTGGTACTCTACTGGTTACTCGTCTGAAAGTGGATGAAGAGTCTCCTATTTTAACTCTGTATGTTCTTCAGATGAGCCAGTTTGCAACCCACCTGTCTATATACTGGTTTACGTTCAGTTGGGTAAGTTTACCAAGGATACCTAAGTGGGGAATGGTGTCAGAGGCCTTTGCTAGGTCTAAATAGGTAGTATGCACAGTTTTGCCTTCATTCAGGGCTTTGGTGACTGTTTTGAAGAAGTCCACTACGTTTAATAGGATTGATCTCCCTTTGATGAAACCAAACTGGGATGGGTCTAGTGTTTGGAGGTCTCCTATTTCCTTGTTGATAAGGTCCATAATGATTCTCATATGCCTTGCATATGAGGCTGGTCAGAATTATGGGTCTGTAATTGCTGGGTCAGCAGAGGAACCTACCCTTTGTGGAGGGGGATGACAATGGCAGTTTTCCAATCTGCAGGAACATACCCAATGCTTAGACTGTGGTTAAAGAGGGTACTCAGAGGTACAGCTAACTCTTGCTTTAAGCAATTTAGGATGCAGCCAGGGATGTTGTCTGGTGCCATAGAGTCTGTTTTTAGCCTTGGAAAGAGCTTTAAGGACCTGTTCCTTAGAGCTTCCTGGGGGAGGACATGTAGGAGGGACGTCTTGTGGTATATTGGGTAGAGACAGGGGGAGACGTTCTCACTGAACCAATCTGCCAGCAGGTTAGCAGTATCACCAGGTTCAGTATATGTTGTGCCATTTACAACAAGTTCTGTGAAAATCTGGGATTTTCCTTTGAGGTTCTGGATGTTGCCAAAGAATACCTTATGGTTACCCTTGGCTTGGGTGGCCAGTTTAGGTTCGTAGTCAGCTTTGGATTTTTTTCACTAGGTGTCTTATTTGCTTATTTAGGCTGAGGAGGGAGTTCTTTGAGTTTGGGGACCATCTCCAACTGCTTTTAGATAGCAGTTTCTTTCTCCCATTATATAGGCTGTTTTTGGCTGATGTCCACCAAGCAGGATTGTTCTTATGTGAGGAACTTACTTTTATCCTGTCGGTTACAGCTGAGTCAATGCAGCTGTGAAGGTGTTTATACAAGTCTTTGGTATAAACCTCAGCATAGGTATCCTTGCCATCAGTAGAGGTAGGAGTTATGAAACTAGTGACATCATCTCATAAGAGATTATAGTTTGTTTTGGAGAATTTTTTTAGTCTAATTCCAGCTAGGGGAGGGTCAGACGCTATTGTTACTTCTGGTGTGACTGACCTGTGGTCAGATCTCACTAGAGATGACTGCACACTTGGCGTGGTGCAATGATCAGTCATGTTCATAAGTAACAGATCCAAAATATTTGAACCCCTAGTGGGGGTATCCACTAACTGGTCCAGGGCATTAGAGTTTACAAAGTTCAAGAATCTCTGGGTGAGTGCATTGGTACAGGTGTGGTTAGACCAATTTATTGCTGCGTAGTTGAAGTCACCTAAAACCAGGGTGTTTGGTGGTATATTGAGGGACTCCAGGTGATCCATGTAGGGAGTGTGGGTGCCCTGGTTTATGGAGGGGGTCCTATAACTGGCAATAATTTGGAGAGGAGTTTTACCTACAAAGAGTTGTACTTGGAGTAGTTCGAGGGACTCATTTAGTCTTACCAATCTGGAGGAGTATTTGTCTTTAATAAAAATTGCTAATCCTCCTCCTTTGGATTTCCCACTCTCATTTGATGGTCTGAGTGAGTGGACGGCATTGTAACCCAGTATGGCCAACATGCTGTCTGCAGCCTTAAACCAGGTTTCTGTGACAACACAGATGTCTGCATCCTCCAATGTGAGGGCAGCTTCCAACGAGTGCAGTTTTAGGTTTAGACTCCTAGTGTTTAATAGCATGACCTTGATGTTGTTTTTTGAGGAATAATTTAAATTGGAAATGTTGTACTTGTGACATTGCCTAAAAAAGGCAGTGGTGGGAGTCAATAGCCTTTGCCAGAAGCCGAAATCCTAGGGGTGGCAGGTGAAGATCATCTCTGGCAAAGCATCTAGGGCTATCAACCATATCATCCCAGGCTGACAGGAACTGGAGCCCTTTACAATGACACCAGAAGCTAAGCCAATTGTTGAAGTCAATCATGTTTTGGTTGTATTGCAACATCATCCTAGGTGAGGGTAGTATGCTGCTTAAGGTTTGGGACATGCCTGCCTGGGACACGTAATCAGAGAGCTCAGTCATGTCTCTCTTCATATAGTCCAGAGAGATATGTCGCAAGTCGTTCACACCAATATGTACTATGACAGAGTCATAACAGTACTTGCTGATGAGGGACTTGAGTGCATGTGTGATGTTCCGGATCCTGGCACCAGAAAGACACCACACCATGACCCCTTATCCAACCTGATGAGTGGCACATCATTGTGTCTCGCTATAGAATCACCTATGACTAATACATTTGGTTTTGTGTTACTCCTTAATGGTTTACTTGGTGAGACACTGGTGTGTGTATTTTTATGTGTACTGTGTTTATCTGCAAGTGAACTATGTGTGATGTGCTTGTGTTTGGGAGGTCTCTGTGCTTTGGGTAGGTTTTTAGAGAGGATCTCTGCATATGTAGGGTTATATGTTGGTTGCGTGGTAGGTGAGGGTAGTAAGCTGTGAGTACTGACAACCTGATTAGGGTCAGGTATACTGACTGGTGAGTGAGGGAGGTTTGATTCTGTTTTTTTATGTAGATGCACCTCTCGCATATTAAGTTGGAGTATTGTAAAATGAGTGGTTTGTCAGTGTACATGAGGCAATTGCTACATTGCCTCAGAATGCTTAATTTGACCAAGTAGGCAAGAGAAATGGTGGGATATTGTCCTTCCATAGTGCTAGGTAACAGGTGTAGTCCGTAACAGAGATTGACCAGAAATGACTAGTTGGGGATCCTGTGAGATGGTAGTCCACTAGTATAGATGAGAAGAACTAAAGAGGGTAAATAAGAGGCTGTACTGATCTGTAGACCCATAGGTACACACAACAATAAAAATGTCCCACTGGAGAACAGACCACAGCTAAGGGAAAATTTAATGCTCCTATACCTGCCAACAGTATTCGCAACTGTGCTATAGTGAGCAGCAGTGCTCACTGCACAAACCCGTGCAAACATGGGGCTTTTAAAATAAATAAAAAACATTATTGGTGGGTAAAATAGCCACTTAAAAGCTCTAAACAGAGCACTAGACCAGTGAGCTTCAGCAGATGGGTCTCTACTTACACACCTCCTGCCACAAGGATGCAGAGGGCCCTCTCCAGAAAATGTTTGCTGGAGATTAGTGCTCAATTCAAATGCAAACAGAACTATGCACAGCAGAATCTGTGGTTAGTCTGTGCTACACATTACAAGTGTCCAGAATAAAAGTTAAATGCAGACGTTGAAAAACAGTCAAAAAGTACAGTACAATTGCAGAAATAATCAGCAAAAACAGTGGTAACAACAAGTGCAGAAATACAAGTAATAATGGTAGTTTCTTTAGTTGTAAGCTTTGAATGGCTCAGACGCAGATAGCAGAGTACTGACTGGTCACTTAGCTCAGTGGAGTTTGGCACAATAAGCTGCAAGCAGCATGGGAGGGACCTTTCATTATTTTGAGGAAGTGTAGATGATGTGGTAGATTTGCCAAGCAGCAGACAAAAATGTAAACTTTACCATATCAGCATTGTGAAGCTGTATCATGATAGAGAATCCATTATCCACTATATCCACTTGGTATATGCACCAGGCTACAAAGGAAGCAGAGGAAAACCTTTTAGCTGACCTTTTCAGTAAGGCTCAGTCTAGCTCTTTATTCAAAGTCTGTTAGTTTGCAGTGATGATTAAGACTGCTGCTAATGAGCTGTTACCATTAGTCAAGGGTACAAAGGTTGATTCCTTTATATTCCATTTCCTTCTGTGGAACTCTGAGAAAGTCACTTAAATTAACAATGCTGCCAGGCTACACCCTTCCCCTCCCCTGAAATGGGACACATGTCATGTGGCCTTACCTAGTCAACAAATGTATAAAAATAAATAAAATGAGGTAATACCGTTATGGCAACTATTCCCTACTCAGGTTCAGGAAACCTAAGCAGTACTACAAGAGTCTTTAGACATGTTTTTGTACTACTCTGGGCTATATCCAACTGGTGAAGCACCATGTGGACATAGGGATGAAACAGCCAAAAACAATCAAGCCCTGTACAGGGTGCTAGTGCAAGCTAAGCAAACCACATAGGAGGAACTGCTAGAGATGTTGAATATGGGGGTAATGCAGGAATCAAGTTGTCCCTGGGCCTCACATGTAGTGCTGGTGCTAAAAAAGGAAGGGAGCACGAAGTCCTCTTTACACGACAGAAAATTAAGTAGTCACACAGATTCAAATGCTTACCACATACCTAGAACAGATTAGGTTTTGGAACAGTTGGATGGGGCTAAATATCCAATTACCACTGAAATTACTAATGGTCAACTCTTTTGGGGTGCATGGATTCATTAATATTCTTTTTGCGAATTTAAAATACTTCAGCAACTTTTCAGAGGCTGGTAGATTGCATCCTGGTAGTAGTTTGATACTATATTTTTGCATAGCTAGATGATATTGCTATCTATAGCCAGTCTTGCCAGGAGCATCTTCAACATGTGAGCAATGTGCTGAGTAGACCAAAAAATGAGCAGGATTAACTAATTTTTTGTTCCCACTGTCTGTCAACCATCAGTTCCATCCCAGCCAATTGTCCCATTTGTTCCCCATCTCCAGGGTGAGGGTCAGCTGAGAATGATGTCTTATAGGCAGCCATCAGAGGTGGGTCTCATTTTCTTCTTTTCTCCCTAGCCCTAACTTGCATGCATCCAGATAGGCACGAGGGAGAGGTGTGCAATAGGCCATTCACAGAGAATGCCCACTCACTTCTGCAGATGGCATTCCCTCCAAGCAACCCTTCCCCAACCCTCATAAGCATGAATGGCGGTTTCTCTGGTCTCCACCAGGAAGATTGCACTGCTCAGTGAGCCCCCAGGTGAACACAAATCCCTCCATCCCCCTGAGAAGGTAAGCAGGCAATGCTTGGCTCCTCCAATGCTAAGGTTCCTAGCTGAATCTTGGCTACCTTGGTCACAGTCATTGCTCCATCCATCTGCATCATGGAGCTAGGCAAAGTTTATTATTAAAGCAAATAAATATCAGGTAGGAATGTGAGAAGTATTTTACCTAGTTCATTGAGTGGATAGTGGTAAGATTCACTTAGAGCCTGTCAGGTTAGAAGCTATACTGACATGGTGAACCCCTAATATCAAAATGTAGGTAGAGGCATCCCTGGGAGCAGCAAGGTTCCATAGAAAACTTGTCCTGGACATACTACAGCCACTCCTCTTAAAGACCTCTCCCAAAATACACCAGATAAGGTTGTCTGGACACTTGAGTTGTGCCTGGGCATTCCAGAAGATAAAGGATGCCTTGTGTGTCATCCCAGTACTTGCGGGTATTAATTATAGCAAATAATTTCTTGAGCAGGCAGATGCTTCAAATTATAGAGTAGGAGCTATACTTAGATTTTTCAAAAGGAGAGACTACCTAGTGGTATACCTTAGCAGACTTTAATCAAGAGATGAATTGTATGCAGTGGTGGTAAAGGAATACATGGAGATGGTGTGGGCTTGAGAATGGAAGACTGAATTACAAGATCAAAGCCAGAATCAGATGTTCTGCAGCCACTTAGCACAAAGTGTCAGGGGTTATAGGTTTAGGACTTTTGGTTGGAAATGTTTGCATAGGAATTTTTGTACCCCATGCAGACTTCAAAGAATTTTCCCTCAGGTATATAGCAAATGTTGGAGGTGTTATGGGGAGGAAATAGGTAAGTGGGAACTTTATTTATTTATTTATTTATTTTTAATTAGCTGGTAGATTTTAAAAATTCCCTACAGAGTACCCTGTCAGAAATATTGGGGACCCAAATGGCTGGAACTAAGGAAATTATTCTTTGTGCTGGGGCAAGAATCTGAATTGGTTAGACATAGTAAGGCCTTATTTTTTTAAATAAGAAACATCTTTATTAAATGACCACTTATGACATAGGCAATCATACGTTTATATAAATGAAAACAAACCATACTGACATATTTTCAGTTGCAAACATTATACATCACTAATGTTCAGTCACTCAGTCAAACATTACAAAGCTCATTCAGTTCCTTCCCTTAAACCTCATTCCTCCTACAAAACATTATTCTGCATTTTTTATATGTAATTTGCTCCTACTCCTTTCTAAAGATCCCACTTCCAGTTGTTGTCTCTCTCTTACTACATTTATTGCTTCTACTACAGTTGGTTTAGACTTTGATTTCCATTTTCTAGTAATTGCTTTTTTAGCAGCCACCAGAATTAAACTCAGCAAGGCCTTACTTTGTTTAAGCAATTGTGATTCTTTATCATTGCTCAAAAATAATTTCCCTAGATACACCAATTTGCTCACCTAGTATCTCTGATAGAGTAGTCTGCAGGGAATCTTTAAAGTCTGCCAACTCATTACACTCCCAGAAAATGTATTCCTAATTACCTCTTACTTCCCCATCACACCTCCAATATTTGTGTCTACCTGTGGAAAAAGTCTCTGGAGTCTACTTTGGGTATACAATACCTATGTAAACATGTCTAAGCAAAAATCCTAAATATTCTATAGTCTGTTGCCTATTTGGGAGACATATAAATCCCCCATTGTTTCTTTGTGAATTGCTTATCCAATCTCTCTTCCTAATCTTTTCTAACCTCCTCTGGTTGATTCTTATAGTTATCATGCAATATTTTATATGCTATGCTAATTATTCCTGTTTTAACAGCAGCTTTTTTCTAGATACTACTGAAAACTCTACCAGTCCTGGTCTTTCATGTAGGACTCCCATATTTATTTCTCTTTGCCTATACTCTGATATCAATCCTTGATAGGGAAGGCAATCTCTATCCTGCAGTCCAAGTAAATTCTTGGTGTCTTCCCATTCTGTTACACCTTGGTTCCTTTATCAATTTTCTCCAGTAAATCACAGCATCCTCTTGCCTACTGTTTGTATCCCTAATTGCAGTCATTCCTATCAGCAGAATCTCCTTTCTCCATGTCCATGTTGCATCAGTTCTTAGAATACTTTCTGCTACTTTATGAATATAATAGTATGCATAATTATTGTTATTCTCCTTAAAGATCTGCAATCCAAAACCCCAGTTTCTCCTTGTCTCTTGGGCTTCACACCTGATTCATCATCATCCATTTCCAATTTGAATTACAGATTTCTGCTTGTGCTATATTTAGGAGCCATGACTTTGTAGCTCTGAAATACCCCTTCAAATCAGGTAAGCCCAAACCACCTTGTTCTTTTGGAATAATCAGTTTATTCCACTTGAATCTTGCCATCTTCCCCTCCCAGATAAAATCCTTCAGTTCTTTATTAATTGCTATCCACAACAACTTGTCTGGTTGATAAAAAATATACCTGACCTGTGTATAAGACTAAAGGGATTAAAAACGTTTTAACTTCTCATATCTTACCATCCATATCCATATAACAGAGCTTCCAATTTCTCAGTTTTCATATTATCTTTTGTTTAGTCTCTTCCCACATATCTTTAGCTGCCACACTGGAATAATTTTTAATCCATATCCCTAAGTACTTCATTTTATCATGCCCCCAAAATCATAGATATTGCTGAACCAATTCATGTGTAGGTACATAATTTACAGCTATTGGCTTTGTTTTAGCTCCATTAATTTTGTATCCCAAAAAGATATGAAACTGTCTCAAAATGTTGCACAACACTAAAATGTCCTTTTCTGATTTTGTCAGATATAAAATATCATCTGCAAATACAGCCAGTTTTGTTTGACTACCATACCAATTATATCCTTCAATTTCTGAGTCCCTTAGTTTCTTTGCCAACAGTTATAAATATAATGCAAATAACTAAGGGGAAAGAGGGCACACCTGCCTGGTTCCTCTGCTCAAGCAGAAATTATCAGAGAGGAACCCACCCACTTTAATTTTCTCCTCCAATCCCTCATATATCCTCCTAATCAACTATATAATTTTATCAGGGAATGCAAATGCTTCCATTAGCCTGCTCATAAAGTCCCAACTTGCTCTCTCAAATGCTTTCTCTGCATCAACAGCCACCAATAGCAGTGGGATTTCCTTATCTTCTGCTTCCTCCTGGATCATCAATGTTCTGTTAATGTTGTCAAATGTTTGCCTCCCCTCCACAAAGCCGCATTGATCCATATTTATCAATTTTGGCATCACGTTTGCCATTCTTTTAGCCATGATAGACATAAACACTTTATAATCATGGTTTAGTATTGAAATGGGCCTGTATGAAGCTGGATCTGATTGGTGTTTGCCCTCTTTAGGTATTACAGCTAACACTACTTTCTTGCAGGATGTTGGCACTTCTCCTCCTCTTAAAATACTGTTAAACAAAACCTTCCAGATCCAGAGTTTTTTCCCTCCTAGCTTCCAAACATCCACAGGAATACCATATATTCCTGGAGACTTTCCTGTAGATTGGTTATACATCACCATTTTATCTCATCTCCTCCTATCCTAACTGTTAGTAATTGAGCCACGTCTACCTCTAACCTTGGCATATTTAATTCTTCTGTGAACATTTCCATTTGTACCTTTTCTTGATTTCCATATTTCTCTGCTTTATACTGACTTTCATACAATTTCAAAAATATTTCTAGTACCTCTGTAGGATCTCTTATCTTCCTTATTATAGGCTCTCTAAGCTTGACAACAGCCATCTACTTTCTGTTGCCTGAGCTGTTGTGCTAAAAGTTTTTGTGCTTTAGAAATATTATCAAAAAACAGTTAAGAGCAAATCTTTCTAAACTCATGCATATTATTGAGGTAATCCCTTATTTTCTGTTTAGTATTCTGCAATTACTCATTTTCTTGTTCTGTGAGATTCTCCCTGTTCTGTAATACTTTAACAGTTGTCATTCCCTCTAAATAATTCTTGTTACTTTTTAATCATATCTCTCTTTTATTTCTACCCTATTTGTAAACTACACTTTAATTTCTTCCACCCCCTAGCTATATTTTCAGAAGAAATTTCTACCTTCTCTCTAGCTCCTGAGTAACTTCTACTACCCATTCCTTAAATTCCCCTCATTTCAGCAGATAGGTGGGAAAGTGCCAGTGTCTCATTTTTATTTCACTACCCACTGTTTTTATTTTAGTTATTATTGGAGCATAGTTTGAAATAATTATCAGGTGTGTATCAAGACTTTCAATTAAATGCACATGTTCCTGTGAAATGTAAATTCTGTCTAGCTTAGCCCAGTTTTTGTATTTTACCTCAGCACAAGAGCTGTAGTAATTGGTTGTTTTGGACCATTTCTAGCTCTTTTGAAGTTCCCTGTTTAAAATCCACCTCAGAGCATTTTTTTCTGGCTATACTACTCAGAGACAGCTCCACGTGGTCCTGCAGAGTGGTCCTAGCTACAGAGAACTGGAAAAAGTGACTACTTTCCAGATTTAAGTATGTTTTTCTGTTTTTTACTTGGAATACCTTCTCTTGCTTATTTTAAACAAGCTTATACTGTTTTTTTAACTGTTTGCTGCATTATATAGTATCTGCACTTAAAATTTTACCTGGTCGAAAATTAATCGAAAATCTGTTGTTTGTTTGTTTAATTTAACTATTGAGCCTGCCCACTAAAGTGTGCTAGCCTGTGTAACTGATTTATTGCTGCCTTCTGTATTTCTGGGTGTTTTCTATCTAAAAAAAAAAAAAATAAATAATCCTTGTTTTCCCGCCTCTCCTCGACTAGTTTAAACCAGTTTACAGACTTTGCTGTATTCTGGGCTGTGGTATAGTTCCTGTGTTGTCCATTACCTTACTTGGATAAGAAGGAAGTTTCTTTGCTCACCAGTGGGAGTGGGGAGCCTTGAGCAGCCTATCTGCCCCTGAAGGAGTGACCTCAGCACAAGAGCTGTAGTAATTGGTTGTTCTGGACCATTTCTAGCTCTTTTGAAGTTCTTTATTTAAAATCCGCATTTGCGTGGCTTTGCGCGATTGTGCGCATAGCACAGCGCCGGTTAAACAGGGTTAAACTTTTTCTGGCTCTGCCAAGTCTGCTCTTCAAATTTTCCCTTAGAAAGCTCTCCTCTTAGAATAACCAGTCTACTTGTTATATTATAAGCATAGTACTTGTTCTCAAAGCTTCTCTTCTAAGCAAGCACTCTCAAACTCAAGTAGCACTACATCCACCTACCACCCCAACCACTTCCCTTAAAGGCACAGCACTCTCTTGTAATATTCTAGCATGTCGAGTGGTAGATTGCTAGCATCTTCTTCTGTTCAGCTGGTTAATCTGGGAATCTTGAGACAATGCTATAATTGTCTCATGTACACAGACAACCCTCTCCTCCTCCCAACAAACACAAATACATGTGAGAGATGCAACTATATAGCCAAACTGGAGGCTGAACTCTCTCAACTCAGGACTGGCAAGACCAGACAGGAGGAGAAGGTAACCACACACACAACAAACCCAGTCACACATAGACCTACCCCAACTGCAAACCAAGTACATAATAACACAAAAACATACTTAGAGGCTCTATTAAAAAACTTACCAAAACAACAGAGGCTCCCAAAGCAGACACCTAAAAATCCACCACCTCAAAACATAACACATGCAACACATACTTCAATAAATTGGTGTGTCAATAAATCACAGCCCTTAAGGCCAAACACTATGCCTGATACACTAGTGATAGGTGACTCTATAGTCAGACACACTGACGTCCCACTTACCAGGCTGAGCAAGGAGAGGGTAATGGTAAGCTGCCTATCGGGGGCTAGGATCCGCCATATAACACACGCACTCAGGTCACTCAAAAGCACGTACAAATATGACTCTGCCATTGTCCATGCCGGCGTGAATGACCTGAGACGTACCTCCTTGGACTACATGAAAAGGGACATAGAGGAGCTCTCTGATTATGTAGCCCAGGCTGGTATGACCCTGACCCTGAGCAGCATCCTGCCCTCACCAAGAATGATGCCACAATACAAAGACAAGATGATCAGCTTTAATAATTGGCTCAATTACTGGTGTCATTCTAGGGGGATCCAACGTCTGTCTGCCTGGGATGACATGCTGGACAAGCCACGCTGCTTCACAAGGGACGGCTTGCACCTGTCACCACTGTGCTTCCGGATATTGGCTAAGGCTCTTGCCACCCCCATAGTGCCTTTTTTAGGCAAGGCTCAAAAGACGAACCCACCTCCTTAGAAAACAAAAATGGAAAAAAATTAAGGGTAATGCTGCTCAACGCCAGAAGTCTAAATCTCAAGATGCAGGCTCTCGAAGCACTCCTCAGTATGGAGAACATTGATGTCTGCGCTGTAACCGAGACCTGGTTCAAGGCTCCTGAGAGCACCCCAGCACTACCAGGCTTTACCTCATATCATGCTTTTCGGCCCAAAAACCTGGGCCGAACCACAAAGGGAGGGGGAGTGTCCATGTTCATTAAGGATACCCACACCTCCAGGTTAGTGGCAACTCATGAAGCATCAGAGACCATCCAGGTGCAGCTAACTGTAGGCAAAACTGCTATACAACTGGTTGCATGTTACAGACCACCCTCCCAATCTCAAGAACCCCACTCAGACTTCCTGAAGACATTGGAAGATATGAATGTCTCACCAAATACCATCATATTGGGAGACTTCAACTACCCTAACATAGACTGGGTGCACTATTCTAGCCCTAACACCCTAGCCCAAAGGTTCCTGGAATTCATAAACTCAAATGCAATGGAACAGCTAGTCACCTCTCCCACAAGGGGGGATAATATACTAGACCTGATCATCACAAACATGGGGACAAAATGCTCCACACCGGAAGTATGCCCCTCACTGGTGAGATCTGACCACAAACTAATCACCCTGGATATACATTTACCACCTCCACCCCCAGCACAAAAGACTACAGTGAGAAACTTCTCAAAAGCCGACTTTACACTTCTCAAGACTGAGATGGTATCATTTAAGCCCACAGGGCCAATGGAAACCACATTCCACAATGCTGAATCCTACACAAATGCTTTCTACGGACATCTTCAAGAATGCATGGATCGTGCAATCCCAAATAAAACCAAGACCCTCTCCACCAAAGGAAAGTGTCCTGTCTGGTGGACCCCAGCCATAAACAAATTGTATAACAAAAGAAGGAAGCTACTGCAAGGCAGAACAAAATCCCATAAAGGGAAGGCATCCCTGATCAGCAGTAGTAGAAAACTACGTTCTCTCATAAAAACATCCAAGGCCAACTTTGAGAGAAAAATCGCCAAGGACACTAAAGATAACCACAAGGCATTCTTCAGTTATGTTAGAAACCTGGGCGAAAACCCTCAGATATGCTCAGAGTTAGTACACAATGACAAAAAATTTACCGAACCCACAGATATTGCCAACATTCTGGCAGACAGGTTCAGTGCAAATTTCTCCCCTCCCTCACCTCCAAAAAAAGAAATACTCATCCCAGGTGAATGTAACCTCCCTGTCATCTCTGATGTCCAGGTGAGAACCGCCCTCAGCAAAGCAAAAAACACAGCATCTATGGGACCCGATGGTATCCCCGGCTGCGTGATACGTGAACTCCAAGAGGAGCTAAACCCGCATATAAAAATGTTATTTAACCTTAGCCTTACTACAGGATATGTACCTGAACACTGGCGTACAGCAACAGTGGTCCCAACTCCACAAGGGAGGCTCCACTACAGACCCTGGGAACTAACGCCCCATAAGCTTGACCAGCCTGGTTTGCAAAGCTATGGAAAGAATTATTATGGAACTCATAAACAACGACATTGGGGACCTACAGACACTTGATCCCACCCAGTTTGGCTTTGTAAAGGGCAGATCCTGCCTTTTGAACCTGGTTGACTTTTTCGAAACAGTCACTAGAGCCATTGATGAGGGCAAGGCAGTCCATACAGCCTACCTGGACTTGGCTAAAGCCTTCAACACAATACCCCACTGGGATCATAGATAAGCTAAACAGCTTAAATGTAAATCCATATGTCACAAGATGGGTTGCAAACTGGCTAAAGAACAGAACCCATAAAGTGGCAGCCATGTCAGACTCAAAGCCAGTCACAAGTGGTGTCTCACAGGGCTCTGTCCTGGGACCCCTCTTGTTCGGCATTTACTTCTCAGATGTGAAAGCAAACATGGGAGGGTTGTGGCTGACAAAGTTTGCAGATGACTGCAAACTAGGCACCATAGTCGATACACCAGCTGACACATACATCCTACAGAAAGGCCTCACCGAAATGGACAACTGGTGCCGGAATCATGGCCTTAAACTGAATGCCAAGAAATGTATAGTCATCCCCTTTGGGAAAAACAAAGTACCCACAAATTATCACATAGACAGTAACCCACTGAGTACCAAAAAAGTAATCAGAGACCTGGGGACCCAAGTTGATAGTGACCTCTCATTTGACACCCACATTGCCAAAGTGGTTAGAAAGACTTTCTACCTTGCCCACCTTACCATGAAGGGGTTCACATCCAGATCAAAGGAGGTCATTGTGCCCCTGTACTCCTTCCTTATCAGGCCCATGATTGAGTACAATGCCCCATTTGTTATGTACCTCACCCGGCACTTACAACAGCTGGAGAGACCCCAGAAGTACCTCACCAAGAGGATCAAGGGTCTCCAACATATGTCATATGCTGCCAGGCTAAAGAAACTCCAGCTCTATTCAGTAGCATTCCGCCTGCTCAGAGGTGATCTGTGCCTGACGTACAAGGCCATGTCCAACCAGGAATTGATGGACATGCTCCACCTCAAAAAATCCAAATCCATAAGAACCACGAGAGCCAAAGATTTAAACCTCAGTACAAACATGAATAGAACATGCTGGAGGGACAGATTCATAACTCAGAGGCTTCCCATACTCTGGAACAAAATCCCAGTCCATGTTAGGCAGAGCCCCTCACTGACTCTCTTCAAGAGAAATCTTGACGAGTGGATGGGAGATCGTAGGTTTACCCCCCCCTGTGTTGCTACTTGGCAGAGGCACAGTAAACTAATTTTAATAAGTAAGGGGGTCTTCAGTGTGTCACTACTAGACAAAGGCACAGTATTCTAAATTTATTCTATACACCTTAGTACCACTACATGGGGTGGCGAAAGCCACATCTCGAGGGCTAGGCTTGCAAATGCCCCAGGGCAGATAGCCTAGTACTAAACTATGAAACTATATGTAAATGTTAATTAAACTATCACTAGCAAACCCCACCCTCAGGCATATGCCCCTTCTCCCACTACCATCTCTCCTCCAATAAACTCCCCTCTACACCCACTTCATCCCATATGTCACTACAAAATCATATCTACCTATAATAACTCCACTCATTTTTCCAACTCACCCCCATACTTTTCACATAACCTCTATACCAAAAATGCTAATTAAACCCTCACTAACTTTAACCATGAAATGCCTCCCTCTCTTCCTCTCCTGCCTTCTCTATCTTACCTGTCTCCCTCACATCTGTTACTCCCCCCCCTTTCATACAACCTCTACTTCCTTCAGATTTGAAGTAATGCTCACTCCCTATATTTCCCCACACCTTTATAATTACAATGACACTCACCTGCTTATCAGAAAACTTATCCCAACCATATCTAAAACAGTCCCAATCCCTCTTACCCCAAACCAAAATTGCTTCCCCACCCTCAACCCTAAATCCAAAGACTCTAAATACCATTCTTCCCTCCTACTTTGTTTGATCTCAGTCCTCCTCCCTGGTGATATTTATCCCAACCCTGGTCCTTCAACCAACCAGCACAATAACTTACCTCCTCCGACCTCTTCTCCCCATAAATCTCTCCTATTTGCTACAATAATTCCCCAAAGTTTATGCAACAAGTTAGCTAACTTTCATGCCTGGCTATCCCACAATAATCCAGACATTATTTCTATCTCAGAAACATGGCTAAAAACCTCACAGTAAGAACACTGAAATTACTCCACCCAACTATAGAATTATAAGAAATGAAAGAACCAAAAAGAAAGGTAGTGTAGTATCCCTAGTCTACTCGTCTTCCCTGACAGTAACTCCCTATACAAAGCCCATACCCCAATACACTTCAGCTGAACTAACCCTGGCCCTCCTAAAGATAAACAACAAAAGTATATGCATAGCTGCCCTTTACATCCCCCCCCCCAAGGAAACAATATCCCCATTCTTGAGGATATTCTCTCTTGGATCTCAGCCAATATAAAAAATGAGACTATACTCCTTGGTGACATTAATATTAACTGGTCTTCTATAAACTCTCTCACATCCTCACAGAATATAAACCTATACAAACTCACCCAACTAGTCAGTTCTCCAACTAGACCTGCTAAAGATAGTTCCTCTGGAAGCATTCTAGACTGGATACTAGTTTCCCACCCCCATAGCATCTCTGATAGTGGTACCTTACCTGACTCACTTAGTGACCATCTCCCTACCTTTGCACAATGTACATCTCTTTCCCTCCATTCATACCACAACTATATCACAACCCATTCCCTAAAAAATTTCAATGCTTAAAAACCCTACCTCTGGATAATGCTGTTACCTACTTCAATGCTGTATTTATTAACCTACTCAATAGCTTTGCTCCCGTTAGATTTAAAAGGGTCAAAGCCAAAACTGCCCTATGGCTTACCAAAGAGACTATCTCCCTCATGCATCTCCGCAATAAATTATGGAAACTGTACCAAAAACATAAGACACTAGACACCCAATTACTTGGCCGACTATAGACAACTTCGTATTAAGGTTAAAAGACAAATTGCCATAGACCGAAATTCCTACTACACAATACTACAAAATAAAATAAAAACACACTTTCTACTACGTTTCTACAGGGGGCAAGCCCCTCTACACCCCCCTGTAAATTAAATATACCAACTCCAAGATCGCACTACAGTGGAAAAAAGTTAATTTCCTTACCTCAGTGTGATACAGTGAGGTTAGGAAGTTAACTTTTTTTCCACTCTAGTGCGATCTTGGAGTTGGTATATTTAATTTACGGGGGGAGGGTGTTGAGGGTCTTGCCCCCCTGCAGAAACGTAGTAGAAAGTGTGTTTGTTAGTTAGGTGTTGTTATAGGTGGAGAGGATGTTATTTACGTATGCACTGTAGTTTTCAATGTTATGAAGCACACTTTCAATGTTCTGAGTTTTCAATGTTTTGGGTTTTCAGTGCTTTGGGATTTAGATGTTTTGGTCTCAATGTTATGAAATTCAATGTTATGAGATTTCAATGTTATGAAGTAGACCCATTTTATATGGTATAAACCATGGCAGGGCTAGCCACCCGGCGGTGTAAACCTTGCCTGGAAAAGATTGTCACTGCTGAAGTTACACCCCACCCCATGCGCAAAACTGGGAAAGGGGGTTGAGGATGGACGGATGTTTTACATAGATGTGAGAAAAGGCAGTGAAAAAATAAACACTGAATGTGAGATTTGTTATGCACATAGAATAGAGACCCAGGTTGCATACACAGACATTAAAAATATTCAGTCTTTGCAATCTCTGTTTAGCAACTCTGCGGCATATTATGCATTTTCATAACAATAGTTATATAGGCGCTCCGACAAACTATATACATAGAAGATTTAACAAACCAGATATATGTACAGTTACATAACTGGAAAAGAAATGGGAGAATACAGTTAAAGTAGGAGACATAGAAGTGCTGGAGTAGTTAACAGTACATTAGGGGAGTTAATAAAGACCTGTATAATGAGGTGATTATATTGTGTGTTGTGTGTTTAGAGCACTAATGGTGTGATAAGCTCTCTAATCACTATTCAGGATGAGTGAGCTAATCAGATGTATAAGGTATATGGGAGGGAAGTAAAGAAAGGTACTGCCTACTTGAAGAAATGTTTGTGACATGTCCTTTAGATGGATGTTTGCATTCAAACTGTTTTAGCAAGTATTGTGTGCTCTGTGGCCTGAATGTGGAGTGCTTTGGATGATCAGTTAAATCAGGAGGAAATTACTGTCATAGTTTTGGGGCCTGTACATCAATCAGGAGATGTAACAAACATTAAACTGTTTTCTAAATTCACTACTTCATCTGGCAGAAGGCTTAATGTGTCATGGCACATTAAACCTTCTGTCAGATGAAATAGTGATGGAAGAAACTAAAAACAGACTAACATTTTAAATACCCTTCATGACAGTTAAGTGATTTACTCTGAAAATGCTTTAAACTTTCAATAAAACTTCCTGCCTGGACTTCCTCTTGGTCTGCCTTATGTTTTTGTGAAAGGTTTTCTCCACATTCACATTTTCTTTTTCTTGGGGGAGGGCTGCCAAACTAAGGTCTCCGCCTGGGATGCAAATGGCCTAGCTACTTCTTTGTCTAATTGGGTATCTATTCTCACACACAAAAAAAATACCTCTCTGCTTTTTTACTCAAGAATTCTGGGCAAAGGAAACCATTAAGTCAGGGGAGGAAACAAAGGTCGAAGATCATGGACATTTGTTTTATATGTTAAACCGAGTAACTTAAAATGCAGACAGAAAAGGTTTTGCATGGATATTATTTAATGAACAATAAGTATGAAACTCTTTTTTTTTTTAACAAGAAACATCTTTGTTAAATTATCACATATGACATAGGCAATCACACATTTATATAAATGAAAATAAACTATATTGACATAATTTTAGTTGCAAACATTATGCATCACAAACCATATTGACATAATTTTAGTTACACTATACATCACTTATAATCTATCTCATCATTGTCAGTCAGACATTACGTAGCTCATATAAATCCCGCCTTCTTTTAAACCTCTCTTCAGAACACATAACCTGACTTCTGTCTCTTCCATTCCTCTTCTCCCACCTTTTCCTCCTTCTTCCCTCTCCACCTGTAGTATCATCACCATTATCTCCTGAACAGATAAACCTCTTCTATACCCCTTTACTAATACACTGTTCTGTTATATTCTTGACACTGCTACAGTGCCTATCTCAGTGCCACCTACTATACAGGATTGTCAGTCTAATCTGGAACAACTATTGTATGTATTCTTATCAAATTGTATATATTGTATTGTTGCCTAAACTTTAGCAGTTTAATCTGACATATTTGCTATCTTGTGTTGTTATCACATCAAATGTATCGTATGCTCTTGTGCTTTAGCAGTTGGTCTGACATATTTATTATCTTGTCTTTTATCATATTGTAAGCATTGTTTTTTACTATACTCTATCAAATTGTTTGTATTTGTATCTCTGTGGAGCTTTTCTCCCAGGGCTTTCACTGGAAATGGGCACTTTTTGGCCCAGTGGACCTTCCCGCTCAACAAATGCAATAAATAAATAAATAATTCATTCTCTGCGTATATTGTTCTTACAATTCCCATTTTTTATGTAATATGCTCCTAAACTTTTCTAAAGATCCCAATTCCAGTTGTTTTATCTCTGTTCCTATATTCACTACTTCTAGTACAGTTGGTTTAGACTTTGATTTCCATTTTCTAGTAATTGCTTTTTGGCAGGCACCATAATTAGATACAGCAAGGCCTTACTATGTTTAGGCAATTCCAATTCTGTGTCATAGATCAAAAAATAATTTCCTTAGTTAAATTTGCTCACCCAGTATGTTCCCAGTTACCTCTTTCTTCCCCATCACACCTCCAACATTTGCTGTCTACCTAAGAAAAAATTATTTGGAGTCTATTTGGGGCATAAAAATTCCTGTGTAAACACTTCCAAGCAAATATCTTAAATGTTCTAGACTTTTTTGCATATTTGGTAGATGTACATATATTCCCGCATTGTTTCTTTGTGAATTGCTTATCCATTCTCTCTTCCCAATCCTTTCTAACCTCCTCTGATTGATTCTTGTAGTTATCGTGCAATATTTTGTATGCTTCATTAATTATTCCTTTTTTTAGCAACAGTTTCTTTTCTAGATTCTACTAAAAACTCTAGCAGTACTGGTCTTTTGCTTAGGATCCCCTATTTCTTTTGCTTTCCCTATACTCTGATATCAATCCTTGATAAGGAAGGCAATCTCCAGCCTGCAGTCCAAATAAATTATTGGCCTCTTCCCATTCTGTTACCTTTCCCTCTCTAATTATTTGTTCCCAATACCTTGGTTCTTTTGTTTGTTTTCTCCATTAAATTCAAGCCCTCTCTTTCCTGTTGTCTGTATCCCTAGTTGCAGTCATCTCTATCGGCAAACTCTCCTTTCTCCATTCCCATGTTGGCTTAGATCTTTGAATACTTTCTGCTGCTTTATGAATATAATATTCTGTATAGTTATTGTTATTCTCCTTGAGGAGCTGCATCCAAAATCCCAGTCTCTCCTTGTTTCTTGAGCTTCCCTCCTGTTTCATTATCATCCCTTTCCACTTTGAAGCATAGGTTTCTGCTTGGCTATGTATAAAAGCCTTAACTGTCTAGCTCTGAAATACCCCTTCAAATCCAGTAATCCAAAACTGCCTTGTTCTATTGGAAGAATCAGTTTATCCCTATATTATACCTTATCTAAATTAAATCCTAACTTTTCACCTATATGTCCCATTGTCCGGATCAAACAGCTGATATTTTACATGTCATGTGGAACTGTACTAAGATACACAACTTATGGTGTTCCTTGAAAGTAAGATTAGAGAAGCTGGGATATGAAAAATCAACCCTTACATGGGAGATAGTTATATTGCACATTAATATCAATCAACTCCCAAAAATATTAAAACATGTCTTTATTACGATGTGTGCCTTTATTAAATTCTTTATTACAAAGAATTGGAATGTCATGTCACCAATTACATGGGAAAATTTTAGCAATCTTGCTGTCAAATACATCTCATCTCACAAATTAATTTATTCAAAAACAAAAAACAAATGCTATTACTAAACATATTGGGGTTACTTACTAGATATAATTCTTGACAAATAAAATTTGCCTACAAATTGTCATGAAAAGCTAACCTTTAAATAAGAAATGAATGTAGTATAACCAGTCTTTCTTGCATCTTCTCCCTTCTCTTAGTATATGTGTAACTAGATATTTCTCTAAACATACAAATAAATGGTTAAATTTCTATTTTTACTTTCTATATAGACTATCCCCTTTTTCACTATCCCTTATGAGACCAAATGAACATAAGAATTCTCATACTTTACTTGACGATGTAGTGACTTCTTGTGTATATATTGTATATATATATATATATATATATATATATATATATATGTATGTATGCATAATTTTCTCGGAACGAGATTGTCGTCTGTTTTCTTTAGATATGTATTTGTATTGTTTATTTGTGTTTTTGAGTTACTGTATTGTTGTTATTATTTGAAAAAAAGAAAATTGAAATAAAGAGATTTTGGAAAAAAAAAGAATCAGTTTATCCCACCTAACTTTTGCTGTATTCCCCTCCCAGATAAAATCTTTCAGCTCTTTATTAATTGCCATCCACAACTTCTTCTCTGGTTGATAAATAGATGGCTGACCTGTTTATAAAATAAAACTAAAGGGACTAAAAACATTGTAACTGCTTGTAGCTTACTACCCATATAACAGAGCTTCCAATTTCTCAGTTTTGTATTATCTTTTGTTTAGTCTCTTCCCGCTATATGTAATTCTCAGTGATTTACTAGATAATGAAAAAAATACAGAGGACATGGCAACAATACAAGGCAATATCAGGTACATCGTACGAAGTCAGAAACAGCTGAAAGATATGCACAGAAATAACGGGTTATTTACCACTAATCATTTTTCTCTAAAACAGGCAACAGTCCAGATATGTCTAGCCTGTGAAAACCCACAGCGGTACTATTCTGAAATGCAAGGTTCCCGTCCAGAGGATTGGCTACTCTTCAATACATGATGCTTCACTTTTTGTTAACACATAGCTTCTCAGTACTTGAGTTTTAAAGCACTTGCGGTACAAAGCAAGGACGTCTAAGCACCCACTGTCTGTCATGTTCTATAGTCCGGTACATTACCCTATCAGAACTGCAAAGAAAAGAATCACAACATACAGATTTACAAATGTTTCTGTTACGCATAGAATCCCAAAATAGTGACCCTACACTCCACAAGTTTTTGTTTGAGCATGCGTCATTTCCGTTCCAAGTTTTTGCTCAATATGGCGATACTTTGGGAACTGTAAAAGCAGTTCATACAAACTAGCCGAGGATCTGATTAACTTCGCTATGCTGTTATGAGTTATCATGCGCGGGAGATATGTAACCCTTACTAAAGATGCGAAATTCCGTTTTATAATCAAACAAGTGCTGGGGCGATACGGAACTTAACTGGATGTTAGAATGTTGCTATGGTAAGCCTACTCTGTGCGAAGTCTTTATTGTGGGATATTAACCGTTATAGAGCCAAACAGGTGTACTGTTCAGGTATCGTGCTGTCATAATTTGAGTCAGACACAGTAACTTTAATGCAATGTAATTCTACAAGTCGTGTCTTTCAGTCATGATTTGTCGATGTGTACGTTGTCATTAGTAACCAGTGTAAGCAACGTGCATGAGTATCTCTCTTACTTGACTATTTTTTTCTCTCTCCGTAGTGTAATAATCGAGATATAAACGTAAAACGTTTGTGAATTACCTCATGGTCATTGTTAAAAATATATGTACAGTTTCGTGATATTATTACTCATTTGTATTTAAAAGTCGGTTTAATTTAGTAGTTTTATAGTTGACTTATCTGTTGGGTATCCCGGTTTTTATTTCGGTGTGTATAGTCGGTCTTAAATCTGAATTATGCTGTCTGCAGTCATTTAAAAAAAGTCAGACACACTTTTTTTCAGAATCTTTATCCATTCCGTTCAACTGTTGTGTATTACGAGGAGCGTGCTTCATTTCAAGTCTCGGAAGGTGTGCTCCGCGCAGCTACGCCATAGCTTTCATCTCTATTCTCCAAAATGTGAAACACTGCCTCTTGCATTGTAGTTACTTAGGACAAACAGGTTACTACCACACAAGCTAAGAAATTCAACGGATGTTAACAAGCGATTCGGTATACTTAGAACATGTTATTTGGATGAATGTTAATGATTCAGTATTTATCACGGATATCACTATACCCCAACCTCTTAGTGCAAGAAATCTGGATAAAGGCAAAAATAACGGAGGACAAAGGCTCCGCAAAAATTGGAAAACTTTAAAAATATTGCACTTATAAACGTAGAAAGTTGCCAGAACAGCAGGTTTTGAAATTAGCATGCATTTTCTGACGAATTTAAAGTCTGAAATTTGACTGTCATTATTTTGTTACTTCAGTGCTCAATTTGCCAGAAAACCGTAAACATTAGACAAAAATCTAGACAGTTGAGAGGTACGTATGGATCTTTTAAAATTCTTAGCATTTAATATGTGACAGAGTTGTTCAGTATGGATCTGTGAGGAACATGGACTTCAGAAAGCCAGTTTTCTGTAGTGTTAAAGGTGGACTGGGTAGCAGACCATAAGTCTGTTGGAGATGTAGTGAAGCAGATCAGGGTGGAGTAGTCGACGTATTGGAAACAGCTGACTTTTGGGATGACAGTATACAGGTCTTTAATGAAGATGGGAAACTGCAGGGGCCGTAGTATAGAGCCTTGTGGTACTCCAAGGGTGTTTGGTAGTAGGTTGGAGAGTTTGTTCTGCCAAAGAACAGCCTGCTGTCTCTCATTCAGGTAGGATTTAAACCATTGAAGGTCCTTAGTATCTAGACAGGGTGTGTATTAGAAGTTGGTGGTCAACCATGTTGAATGCCTTGGAAAGATCCAAGAAGAGGGTGGGAGGATATGTGATTGTGCGGTTATGGTTTATGGTGTTAGTAAAAGCTAATAGGGCTGAAGTAGTGCTGTGGTGTGGACGGAAGCCGTGTTCGGTCTCTGCCATGAGGTGATTGTGGATTAGGTGGTGCATGAGTTGTCTGTGGATACATTTTTTTCCATAATCTTTGCAAGTGGAGAGAGTACGGCTATAGTTCTATAACTGGAGAATTCAGTAGAGCTACCTCCTTTATGAAGTGGGATTACATAGGATATTTTCCAGATGGTGAGAATTCTAGCTTCTGCTGTGGTTCGATTTAATTAGTATTGATACTGGGAAGGCAATAGCATCAGCTGATTTTTGAAGGTACTCGGCGGGGAGTTGATCAACAAGAGTGTGTGGTGGGTTGTAATGTTTTGATCAAGGTATGGATAAGTGATGTGGCCACTGGCTGGAAGCTGAACGAGAGTAGGTTTCTAGGGGTGGTACTTTCAGGACCAGGGGAGCTAGGAGGTAGCTGGCTAGCTAGGGCTTGAATTGTCTCCGTAAAGAATCGGTTAAAACTGTCTGAGACATCCTTGGGGGGGGTATTAATAGTAGCAGTGGGGATGGGGGTAGAAGTTTGTTCAGGATGAAGTAGATTATTCAAACCTGCCCAAAACGTCTGAGGGTTGTTTTGATTTACTGTCTGTAAGTTGCAATAGTATTGTTTTTTGTCTTTTATAAAATGGATTTTTTGGTTTTGTTCCTAGATTGCTTATATTTAATTTGATCTTTGGGGTCTTTAGTAGAATGCTGTAAAGCCCATAATTTGTTTCTATGGGTAATTTTGAGTCTAGACTCTAGAAAGCCGTGGTGCAGTTTTTGCTTTTGTTCTCTTTGAACGAGCAGGTGCATGCAAATCTAGGATCTCAAGAAATTTGTTATTAAAGTATACAACTGCCTCCTCTAAGGGGGGGGGGGGGTGTTTTAGAATAGTCCAGTTACATGAGTTAAGTTCTTGGAATTTGGCAGGGTCAAAGTCTTTTTTTTGTTTCTAACTTTTCTGAGTAAGGGTTGTTGGGGATTAATGGCCTTGCGCTTAACTATGTAAGTGAGAAGATGGTCACTTAGGTCATCGGGGAGGGTACCAGTGGTGTACAGTTGGGGGTGACTGTTTTTGAGTACCCAATCGAGTATGCTTTCTTTTTGGTTGGGTTTACCTCGCCTGGTAGGGGTAGATATGATTTGAGTAAAAGCATGCAGGATAATATGGGTTGATGGGGATTCTGAGGAACAGGTGCACCAGTCAATGTTAAAATCCCTGAGTAGTAGGGTTTCTTGGGGGTAGTGACATGATAGCCAGTGCAGGGTGTCTTCAAGTGTAGTTGCATTGTTGCCTGGGGGAATATACATGCAGATAATATTAATGCATTTACTTTTGTTTAGTTGCAGTCTAGTGGGAAGAATTTCGGAGTTATTAATCTGAGGTGGTTGTGTTACATCTATGGTCACATTTAACTCAGATTTGTAGAGTATAGCTACCCTGCTCCCCCTTTCCTGGAAACACGTTCCAGCCTGTGTATGTTATACCCAGGTGGTAACACTTCATTGTCTGTAAATAGCAAATGTTGGAGGTGTGTGATGGTGAAGAAAGAAATAGTTGGAAAATTATTTTCTGGGATTGTAATGGATTGGCAGACTTAAAAAAATTCCCTGCAGACTACTGTCCTCAGGAATACTGGGGGAACAAATTAGTACAACTAAGGAAATAATTTTTTGAGCTGTGATACAGAATTGGAATTGCGTAGAGATATTAAGTCCTTGCTTAAGGCTCTAATTATGGTGGCTGTCAAAAAAAAAAAAAATTACTAAAAAATGGAAGTCAAAGTCTAAATCATAACTGATAAACAGCTGGAAATGGGATCTTTAGAAAGGGGTAGGTGCCAGTACACAGAAAAATGGGAATTGTGGGAACAATGCATGCAGAGGAGGAATGAGGTTTAAAAGAAGGCAGGATTTGAATGAGCTACGAAATGTTTGACTGACAGTGACTGAATTATAAGTGATGTATAATGTTTGCAAATACTACTACTGTCTTTTGACTTTTCCTGGTTAGGGGTCGCCACAATGGAACTCCAGTCCACTAATTATTGGCAGTGAATTTTTAGTGTTGAGCTGCCAGCCCCATGCCCAACCTTCAAAGAAGACACACCCACACACGCTCGTACTTACCTGCATGTCTTTAAATTCACTTGACCATGGGGAGGACATGCCAACTCTGCACAGAAGGTGCTCCAGCCAAGAATCGAACGGATAACCTCTTGCTGTGAGGCGACAATGCTAACCGCTGCACCACTATGGCCATTATATGTATAATGTTTGCAACTAAAATTATGTAAATATGAATATATAAATGTATGACTGTCTGTATCATAAGAGGGGAAAAAAAGGTGTTTGTCACACACTAAGAATTATAACAATAATCCATGTTGAATAACAATATTATGAAGGGATGTTTTAATTATGAAGGAACAGTTCAGCATGCTGAGAGCTTCCTTTTTGGAGTCATTAGTAAGTGTAACATATTTTGTCCATTTGTTCCACATTTTGAAGATGGAAGGTTGAGAACCATGGCTACAACATCCAGAAGCTGCACATAAATATGGGAGCTGGGTGTGATGAAACTTTTTGCTGGGGGTGCACTCCAGAAGTCATGACTTAATCTGGGAGTTGGGGTCAAGGTTAAAAGGTCAAACACTGCCTTACAAGCATTTGGGTAGTAGTACTCTGCTGTCCTCCTCCTGGGAGTCTATCAAACCTCAGAGCCCTTCCCACTGCTTGTCTGTGGTTGTGATGGACCTATCACCTTGGCAGTACAGGGAATGCTTTTCAGACCAACAAACGGGACCCTTTTAGTTTACTAGTGCCGTAGTATGAGAGGGGTCTCTTGGAAGAATGCTCCTTACTGTGGATTTCTTCAGCTGCTGAGCTCAGATAAGAAGCCCTTTTGGGTTTTATTTCCTTGAATAGTGTATTCTATTTCTTTGCTTGTTTTTTTTTTCTGATTGGAAAATTGTATATGCTTGAAGTTATTACTTTACCTGCAGTATAAGATTTATAGTGTTTATTTTAAGCTAATTATTGGTTTCTATGGATGTTTAACCATTGTATTGTGGTCTTAATGGACATTGGTGAATGTTTAACTGGGTTTGTGTACTAAGGCTATTGTAGCAAGGTTTATATCATAATGTTGAACCATGAGAAGTCTGAACACCACAACATCGAACTGAATACTCTGAAACGTAATTAGTCCGAACACTCAAAACTTCGAAGATCGGAACTCCAAATGGTTATGTTTGGCCCTTCTGTACATATGCATGAAGTCTCCACTGTGGTGCGATCTCGGAGTTGATATATTTAAGTAGGGGGGATATGGGTGGGTGAAGCCTCCCCCACATTAGTAATTGTGTAAAAGTGTTTGTTGTTATTTGATAGTACAGGTGTAAAGCTGTTCGACCGTTGCTTTTCAGAGTTCCTTTTTTCGCAGTTTTGAGTGTTCGGACTAATTACGTTTTGGAGTTGTCAGTTCGATGTTGTGGTGTTCGGATTTATCCCAGTTCGATTGATATGGTATAGACCCTTGTAGCACAATTTCTGTCATTGCCTCATGTTTCCAGAGCCGCATGTTAATCATGTCTGTTATTCCATTGATTAAAAGCTTTATTTGAAAGTTTTGACAGGAAAACGTGCTGTTTTTTTTTTTTGCAGTTTTTTCCTTTGTGTCTGAATATTTGAGGTGATTGAATAGGTTTACAGCACTTCAAACAATTTTTTTTCCGTTTAAATTGCAGATGTGGCTCCATTTGTATATTAAACATTTCTGATGTAAATATTTCACAAGTTTATACTTTATTCCTTGTCTAAAAGGCTGTTTTAATTCTTTAGGACTGAAACTAGCCTTTGTTAAAATTGGGGGACTTGTATGATGTGTGTTATACTCTGAACTGTCTTGCTTAAAGTACTGTCATTTTACTTTATGCAGAGATACTATTCTGAATATTGCACTAAGAGTTCAGATTGCTGTTTACAGGGAGAATAGTGGGAGTTGTCCATTTTTACATAATTTGGCCTTATAACCTTGTCAGTACAGCACAAGCAGAGTTGTTTGACTTAGCATTAGAAACACAGGGCTGTTATACCCAGCTGATGTCCATTATCATTAGGGTCACTGCAGAAATATCCCAAACTAAAACAATGAGTGAAAAGGTCACTGAAAATAAGGCCGAAATATGCATATCCACAGCTAGTGGGGTATGGCTTTATTGGCCTGAAATTGTCCAGTAAAATGACAAAACAAGTCATGGACATTCAGAAAATCCAATTAGCTGAAACATCTGATGTTCATAGTGATCATTTGCATATATCCCATGTGCCTCTGATACAAGAGGTTTGGGAGGTCACTCAGTGGAAGTTCTAGCTTTGCTGGAGTTTTCAATTTGTTTTTACTGTTTGCATTTTCAGTGACCTTCTCGCTCATTATTTTAAACCACTGCTTCATGGTAAGTCTAGATTTGAAGGATGTGCATCACCATATCCCTACTGCTCATCACTTCAGGAGATATCTGAAATTTGTTGCATATGGTTTGCAGTATCTACTGCAACTAAATCCATTGCTCTATTAGTGGCCCACTGTCGGATTCTTGGTATTCACAACTTTGCTTACTTGGCAGACTTGTTAATTTATGCAGGATCTGTATCTAGGTGTTTGAATCACTAGAG
Source organism: Protopterus annectens (assembly GCF_019279795.1). Lineage (NCBI taxonomy): Eukaryota > Metazoa > Chordata > Ceratodontiformes > Protopteridae > Protopterus > Protopterus annectens. The sequence continues at coordinate 794,705,211 of NC_056737.1, forward strand.
AAGGTCGCAACCTTATTCTCCTGGCTAGGGTTCAAGTTGAATCTTTGGAAGTTGTGCCTGACACACTTGCAAGGACTTGTCTTCCTGGTATACTTAATTGACATAAATGAATGGCTTTTCTACCCGAAGACAAGGTCCTGTCTTACCAAATGGTGTTTCAAGGAATTCTCCTGGAGAAATGGCTCTGCAAGAGAAATCCTAAAAATTTCAAGACTGATAACATCCATGATTCTCATGATACCACTGGCCTGTATCCAGACAAGGATAATTCAATGTTATGTCTGAAATTGTGGGACCAAGCACCCACATTCCCTGGAATATCAGTTGCCAGAGCTGCCCTTCATCAGACGAGAGTTAGTGGCAAAGAGCAGAGCTGAATATCAGTCCAGGACTTTCCTTCTTTCCTCTTGTTCAGGGACAGTTTGTCGAGACAGATTCATTCAGCTTCGCCTGGAGAGCTGTGTCAATGGGAGTGCAGGTGCAGGCCACTTGGGGGCTCAAGGATGCATGGAAGCACATCAATATCAAGGAGATAGTGGTGGTAATACATGCCTTTAAAGTCTTTCACCACCTGTGGACTCCAGGTCCTTTTCTTGTGGTTATGGAGAGCACCATAGTGATTTAGGACCTCAAACAAGGGGGTACAAGGGCATACTGTCGGTACCAGTCAGCAGTGGTGGCATGGAAGCTGGTGTTGTAGCATTCTGTGCCTCTTCAGGCATCATACATCCCATCTAAGTAAATCATTGTGGCAGACAAGACCTAAGTAGATGCTTTTGGATCGCAGATCCATACGAGTGGCTGCTCAAGGCAGTGGTGTTCCAGGATTTTGGGCAGGTATGGGGAATGCCTCAAATAGATCTGGTTGCCTCCTTTCAAAGCAGACAGCTGGAGAAGTTGTGTTCCAGTCATCGTTGCAGCCATGCTTGGAGAGCAGACACATTCTAGTTACTTTGGATGGAAATGTTCCTTTGTACATTTCCACAAGGTACTTCTAAAGTTTCAGAAAGAATTGTCAGAGATCATTGTGGTGACTTTTTTTTTTTTTTTTATTGGTCTAGGCAGTCTTGGTTCTTTTCTCGTAGTATTGGTCATGGGCAATTACCACAGGATTCCTTACACTTTAGATTCACTCACACAGTCTCAGGACTGACTGGTACACCCCATTTTGGAGCAGCTACAACTTGCAGCCTGGATTATTCAATCTTGACTCCATTTAGGTACTTGTTTCATGAGGATGTACAGCAGGTGTTAAAGGACGCCAGAAAACCTGCTACTAGAAAATCTTATGTTTACAAACGAATGAGGTTTTCTAAGTGGTACCTAAATGGGAATAGATGCTCTCTTGAGGTGAACATCCCTCTGGTCTTGAAATATTTGTGTGAGCTACTTGAGGATGGTTTATTGTATGCATCCATTTAGGTGCATTTAATGGCCATCTCTGACTGTATGCCAATGGATCCCCCACTTTCTTCTCTTTTGATAATAAATTTAATTAAAGGAGTTGCATATGAGACCCCCTTGCAAACAAATTCCTCCTTCGTGATATCTCAGTTTATGTTCAGAGTAATTGACCTTGCCACCTTTTGAACCAGCTACTCAAGCTGATCTAAAAAAATCTTTGTGTGGAAAACTGTTGTGCTTATTGCTCTGGCATCTGCAAGATGGGTCTCCTGAGCTGCAAGCTGTCAAGGTGGGGGAACTGTACCTGAGTTTTCACAGGGATAGGGTTATGTTATGCACTAACCCCTTTTGCATGCTAAAACTGGTCTCAGAATTCCCTCTGTCTATTAACCCCCCACCCATTCTTCCCAGAACCTAAGAATAATGGAGAGAGGATACTTCATACCTTGGATGTGCATCGACAGTTCAGGTAGTATTTTGAAAGAACAAAATCCTTCAGGAGGGTTGAAAGGCTTATTTCCTACTCTGGGGCAACTTTTTTTTCTAAGCAAACCGTTGCTCATTAGTTTTCCTCCTGGTATTCCATTTTGTTGCACCCACTATGGCAAAATAAATCCAGGCAAAGTAAAGGCACATTCCACCAGGGCCTTTTCCTCTTCAGTGGTGTAATGGAAAGGGGTGGACTTTAGAAGTATTCTAGAGAAAGCACCTTGGTCTTTTGTCCATACCTTTATGAAGCACTACAAACTGGATGCCTTTTCTAAATCCCATTTAAAATTTAAAATTCTCAATCCAGACCATTCTTTTGGGGCTTCTGGACCTTGGTCCTTCTTCCTAGGTGGATAAGCTTTGAGAATCTACCCTAATGCCAGTAATGCAGTGGGTTTGTTGAACATAGTAATGTTAACTGATACAGGTTTCTCACTTTAATAGTTTTGTTCACAGTACTGTTTCAGGTACTTTGTAAGGCACAGAATGAATGCGTTTTACTGAAATATATTTACTGAGTGTAACACATGATGTAATTACTGTGTAAACCTTGGTGTTCTTACACAACCGGGTTATCACTGTAAAGGTCCCAAGTACTAGCCCACCTACTCTTTGAGCCTAAGTGAGGAGTCTACTTTTTTAAACATTCTTCTCTGCAAATCACAACTCTCTGTAGTGGTTGTGAGGAGGGGTGTGTTTCACAGCTACGTTCATATTTTAAATACTTTCATTTAAGCATTTTTTCACACAAACATTTATGTCACCATTTACTTGAAGTTATTGTTAAAGTAGTCACACTGCATGCTTGCAAGACCTGAAGACCGTAGATGATCTACATAGTGATCACTGTTTCAGTAGCCTAAGCTAAATGGATTATATCATGCCAGGATGTAACAGCTGGCCAGCTTCCAAACAGCTTCAGGGCACCTTCCACATGCCCCAGCCAGTAGTCAGCCTGAGTTGTACTGCCGAAAAGATAGGTTTGGATGCTAAGCCCTTCAGAGCTTTCCTGCCACCAAAGAGTACTCACTTGTGAGGCTTTCGAGTATTGACTGTTGGCTTGTGCTGACGTCCTTCAAGGATGCATCTGCAGTCCTTACAAATGGGTTGTCCTGTCGTCAGGCAGCCCTTCGGTCGGCCGGATTCCAAAGTCTGGGTCTGGCCTCGGCTGGTGTCGCACTTCACCCGACGTCACAGCTGCAGTTCTTCGGTATAAAGGCATCAGCCATTTTCCTCAGTCTTTCTTGCGCGCGGCGCCCAAGCAGAAGCTGTTCGCAAGTGCCGGTCGGTCAGATCCAGAGATTACTACCGAATACTACCAAGACTTCTAAAAGCTACTCTTTCTTGCATCAGCCGATGTCAGAAAAAGTGAATAACTGTTTAACTTGTGGGAAACAAATACCTCATAAAGATTTTCACTCTTACTGCTTACCTTGTTTAGGCCCAGACCACGCAGCTTGTCTAGCCTGTGCTTCTTTTAACCGACGGACGCTTAGACGTCGGTCGGAGTTTGCTGAGCAGTTTTTCGGCTCTGATTTTGCGTATATTATGCCGTCGGATCTTCCGACTACACAAATTGCCAAAAAACGCAAAGAAAAGGACCGACACTCGCGTCGTGAAACCGCGGTTAAGCAAACCGCGAGTGTCTCGGTTTTGGCCGAAACCGAGCAAGTGGTCCTTGCTTCAGCCGAATCCATGCCTACTACCGAGGCCTCTTCTAGCCTAGTAGAATCGGCTTCTGAAATCCAACCTGCTGTTGTGGTTTCTCAGGAATTATCGGACACTATTCCCTTGGATGTATCTACCCCTGCACGTGGAGCTGCTAGGCCTCCTGCAGCCATGTCCATTAAGGTCTTTGCCAGGGCTAAAGCAGCCAAAACTACTAAGTCTGTGCCTGTTAAACCCCCCTCTCACAGGCCCAGTTCCAGCTCCCAAATGCTTTCTCTGGCAGAGGATCTCATCTCTTTAATAAGGGGATCCCAACCACATCCAGACAGGGCCTCTCATCCACCTCCAGAGAAGAGACCTAGAGCAGAGCCCCCTGAGCCAGTGTCCACGGATGATTCCTCTGATGATTCAGACAATACAGACCCTCCAGAGGCTCCTTTTTCTCCTTACGAAGACTCTGATGCTGAAGAGTCGATTCCTTCAGCCTCTCCGCCTGAGGAATTTTCCTTTGGGGAAACCTTACATGCCATGAGGGAACAATTTCAGTGGCAGGGCCAAGATTTCTCAGACTCCAGGAAAAGGCTTAGGACCTTTTTGCATTTACCACAACATAGGCCTTTAGCTATACCTCCAGTTCTTTCTGTTGTAGATGATGCATTTAATGATGCTTCTACTGCTCCTGATTCTTTACCGCCAGCGGCTGCTAAGCCCGATAGGTTCTACAGGGTCCCGGACACACATCACCATTTATACAAGGCTCCTTTTGCAGATCCTGAGACTATCTCCCAGGGGCCTAAGGCAGTAGCATCTACCTCTGTTAAAAATCCCCTCCCCTCTGAAAGGGAATCCAGGTCCTTAGAGAGATGGGGTAAAAAAGTATACACCTCTGCTACTCTGTCAGCTAGAGCCTTGAACTGTCAGTTTCATATGATCCAATATCAGGAGTTTATGCTTGATCAGCTAACAAAGAAACTGTCCTCTGATGAATCTTTAGATAAGAAATATGTTCTGGAAATGGTACATAACATTCAGCAGGTTAGTAACCATTCTTTAAAATGTGGCTATGATGCACTGGAGGCTTCCTTTAGATCAGCCATGACTGGCACAGTTATCAGAAGGCATGCATGGTTGAAAGAACAGGCCTTGCCAGATCATGTCAAATCAAAACTATTAGATGCTCCCATGGATAAGGTCAATTTGTTTGGTTCTCCTGCTCAGCAGGTACTGAAGAAAATGGAAGAGAAGGCAAAATCTGTACAAACAGTGAAAGATTTCTTACAGGTCCAACCTCCAAGGTTTAGCAGGAACTGGCCCTCCAAAAATTGGTCCTTTCCAGAATCCTCTAAAGCACAGAGAGGCAGGAATAGGCGTTCAAGAGGCAGAAATCAATTCAGGGGTGCCTACAGGGGACGCCAGTGGCAGGGCAACAACCAGCGAGGCACAGACGCAGCTACTACCTCTGCAACACAATCACAGTGACTTGGCTCTGGCACAGCCTACCAGGGAACAGATAGCAGCACCCTTAGGCAGAAAGCTAGCCCTATTTTCAAAAAACTGGCACTGCATCACAAGGGACAAGTGGATTTTGAAAACTATAGACCAAGGTTACAGGTTTCATTTCCATACTCTACCAGGAAAAAGAGGAATGCCAAACCTACCACCAAATCAAAAGACAGAAGCTCTAAAACAAATAGCTCAATTAGTAAGCATGAGAGCTGTGGAAAAGGTACCATCTATGGAGCAAGGAAAGGGATTTTACTCCAGACTCTTCCTGGTACCAAGAAAAGAGAAAAATGGAGGCCTATTCTCGACCTGTCCGCTTTAAACACATTCCTCATTGTTCCAAAATTCAAAATGCTGACCCTACAGCAGCTTCTTCCCATGCTGGGCAAGGAGTCTTGGCTGGTAACTCTAGATCTCAAGGAGGCATACCTGCACGTCCCCATACGACCAAATTGCAGAAGATACCTCAGATTTCTTGCAGGATCAGAGCATTATCAATTCTCAGCATTGCCCTTTGGCTTATCTACTGCGCCCAGAGTGTTCACGAAATGCCTGGCATCAGTAATCGCTCATTGCAGACTTCAGGGAATCCAAATTTATCCATACCTGGACGACTGCCTGATACAAGCAGACAACAAACACAAACTAACAGAAGATTTACAAAGAGTCATTTACTTGCTGCAAGCCCTGGGATATACAGTCAGTATAAAAAAGTCAAGGCTGATACCATCCCAAAGAATGACCTTTTTAGGTGCAGAGCTGGACACATCAAAGCAAATGGCATTCATAACTGTAGAAAAACAAGAACAACTCCCTCTCTACTTCTTGGCATTAACAAAGCAGAACCATCTAACAGCAAGAAAAGTACGGCAAGCCCTGGGCTTCATGGCATCCTGCATAATTCTGGTACCTCATGCCAGACTACATATGAGAAAGCTACAGTGGAACCTGAAGAATTTATGGTCTCAACACAAACACAGCCTAGAAACCAAAATCCCACTAATACCATGCCTGAAGCAAGAGTTCCTATGGTGGGCTCAGGCCTGTCAATCAAACACAGGTTTGACCTTCTACAGCACTCAACCAAGCCAAACCATCACAACGGATGCCTCAGACCTCGGTTGGGGGGCCCACATGCTGGACAAGTGCATACAAGGTCTATGGACTCAAGATCAGCTGCACCTGCACATAAATCTAAAGGAAATGCTGGCAGTAAAATTGGCAATCCAGGCATTCAGACCATTCCTCCAAGAGGGACAGTTGATAAGGACAGACAACACCACAGTTATGTGGTACATCAACAAACAGGGAGGCACACATTCATACCCTCTATGCTGGATGACACTGGACCTATGGAATGTGGCTCTGAGCTACAACATTGTTACAAGCAATTTTTGTACCGGGAAAAGAAGACATATTAAGCAGAACTACCACGGATGCTCACGAATGGATGCTACACCCGGACATCTTCAAAGCCATCACAAGAAAATGGGGGCTACCACAAATAGACTTATTTGCATCCCCATTCAATCACCAGCTCAAGAAATTCTGCACAAGGACGTACCACCCACTTGCTTGGAAGGTGGACTCCCTATCTTTCAGTTGGGAAAACCTGACAGCATATGCCTTCCCACCACTTCCTTTGATGCACAAGGTGCTACTGAAGATCAAAGAGAAGGATCATTCTGATAGCTCCAGACTGGCCAAGACAACATTGGTACCCATTACTGAGGAGCATGTCTCGGGAACAAATGTGGACACTACCTGATCCCATTGCTGTTAACACAGAACAGCTACAACATCCTGCATCCAAACCTGAAAACTCTGCAGCTGACTGCCTGGAACATTACATAAGAGCAACTAACCCAAATTTATCTCAAAGGGTTAAAGACATTATCCTTGAGGCTCGCAGACCTTCAAAAAGAAAGAATTATGCAGCAAAATGGAAAAGATATCTCATTTGGAGTACTGCAAAGGGAAAAGATGTGTCATTGGTAAACATAGCCAACATCCTGGAGTACTTGGCAGATCTCTTCCATACAGGCCTGTCCTATTCCTCCATCAAGATACACGCATCAGCTATTTCAGCAGAATACAGCTTGGATACCCCTGTCTTCTCACATCCTCTGCTCAGGCAGTTTCTGAGAGGAATTAAGAATGTAAAACCTCCTAGGAAACCTCCACTGCCAGCATGGGACTTTGAACTTTGTGCTAGAGAAATTGACACTTCCTCCTTTCGAACCAGCAGCAACAGCAGAATTGCAATACTTATCCTGGAAGACTGCTTTCCTGCTGGCAATCACCTCAGCAAGAAGGGTTTCTGAACTACAGGCATTAATGGCAGTGCAACCCTTCCTGATCTTCCATCAAGACAGAGTGTCCATGAGAACAAATCCTACATTTATGCCTAAGGTGGTATCCAGAGTGTCTTTAAACCAGGCTATCCACCTACCTACATTCTTCCCCAACCCACAGAACAGGGGAGAAAGACTGTTACATACCTACAATTGCACTACTACCTGGACAGGACCAAGTGCAAAAGAAAACTGACCAGCTTCTGGTAGCATATGCAACAGGAAGGGAAGGAAAAGCAATTTCAAAACAAACAATCTCCAAATGGATAGGAAATTGCATTAGATTTTGTTACTCCTTCCACGGAAAGAAAACTCCAGAGAACATCAGGCCTCACTCCAACAGCCACTACTACAGCTTTCTTGTGGCTACCAAGGACATTATAAAGGCTGCTACTTGGACCTCTGTGCATACATTTGCCAAGCATTATAATTTACCTTTATATTCTAGATCCCCACCGGGTTTTGCCTCTGCTGTTTTGCAAGGGATCCTAACTGCACCATAATCTCTTCTTTCCTCCTCCCTAGTTTGGCTATGGTATTCGGACTACAGATGCATCCTTGAAGGACATAGTACAGTTTTGTACCTACCATAAATGTAGATGTCCGATAGGAATGCATCTGCAGTCAGGATTACCCACCCGCCTTCCCCTCTGTGGTACTCCTAGGGTATTTGCCATCTTTCACCTAGTTTGGGGGGGATCTATTATGGTGTATTTGTTTGTATATATGTACATACATGCTTATTTTATGTTTTTGCTCTCTACTATTTGGAAACCTTGGCATTTATCCAAATTTAGCCATCCAAGAGGGCACCTGGCATCTAGGGCAAGAAACACTGAGGAAAGAACTGCAGCTGTGACGCCGGGTGAAGTCTGCCTGATGACAGGACAACCCATTTGTAAGGACTGCAGATGCATTCCTATCAGACATCTACATTTATGGTAGGTACAAAACTGTACTTTCCTTTGCTAGGCTGATAAGATCCCTTCAGGGGAAAAAAAAAGATGGAATTTTCAGAGCCTTCCCTTATTCCTCCATAGTTCTGTCAGTTTTATAGGATGTATATATGACCGCCTGCAGTTTTCTTGACAGTCAGGCCAGCTGCCCCTAAAAGGCAGAAATTGAGTAACTTTATACATCCTATCTTTTACATTTTTTAGTACACTGCAACCAAACCTGACCCAGTAGCTGTAGCCAGTTAATCTTACTGCTGTTAAAAATTTAGATAATTCCAATCCTGCTCTTTCTGATAAGAATGAGAAGATTAAGTATGAGGAAAAAATGTGCTTCTTCAATTTTATTTCATAATTTTGAATTGTAAAACTCATAGTTCTGTATAATTGTAAAAGTACGAAGAATGTTTTGTTTGCAGTTTCCTCTTGTGAGAAAAAAATCTGATTAAAAAATTTTCTATTGTACAAGTCATTACTCAATGTTTCTGATGTGTATTATTCAGTTAGGTTCATAGGTTCATACTAGGCTATCTGCCCTAGGGCATTTATAAGCCTAGCCAGAGTGTGTGTGGCTTTCACCACCCCTTAGGATGAGAATACTATACCCATTAGTTTGCTGTGCCTCTGTCCAGCAGTGATACAGAGATGATTCCCGGGTAAACTCCACGATCTCCCATCCACTCGTCAAGATTTCTCTTGAACAGAGTCAGTGAGGGGCTCTGCCTCACATGGACTGGGATTCTGTTCCATAGTGTAGGGAGTCTCTGGGTGGCTCTGTGCGGAGTCTGCATGTCCTCCTGTGGTCGGTTTCCTCCGGCTCCGTTCCTCCCACATCATTCAATGTGCGGACAAGGTGATCCGCTGTGGTGACCCCTAACCGGGAAAAGCCGAAAGAAGAAGAAGAAGAAGTGTAGGGAGTCTCTGGGTGATGAATCTGTCCCTCCAGCACGTCCTATTTATATCCGTGTTGAGGTTTAGGTCTCTTGCTCTCGTGGCTCTGGTGGATTTGGATTTTTTGAGGTGGAGCATGTCCATTAATTCCGGGTTGGACATGGCCTTGTATGTCAGGCACAGATCACCTCTGAGCAGACGGTATGCGACTGAATAGAGCTGGAGTTTCTTCAGTCGGGCATCATATGACATATGTTTGAGCCCCTTTATCCTTTTGGTGAGGAACTTTGGGGTCTTTCCAACTGCTGCAGGTGTCGGGTAAGGTACATTCAATGGGGCATTGTACTCAATCATTGGTCTGATAAGTGAAGAGTACAGGGGTACAATGACCTCTCCTGATCTGGATGTGAATCCCTTCATGATCAGGTGGGCAATGTAGAAGGTCTTCCTAACCACTTTGGCAATGTGAGTGTCAAAAGAGAGGTTACTGTCAACTTGGGTCCCCAGGTCCCTGATAACTTCTTCCGTGTTTAATGGATTACCACCTATGTGGTAATTAGGGGTTACCTTGTTTTTCCCAAAAGGTATGACTATACATTTTTTGGCATTTAGCTTAAGGCCATGGCTCTGGCACCAGTTATCCATTTCTATGAGACCTTTCTGGAGGATGTCTGTGTCTGATGGAGTGTCAATTATGGTGCCCAGTTTGCAGTCATCTGCAAATTTTGTCAGCCACAATCCTCCTATGTTTGCCTGCACTTCAGAAAAATAAATGCCGAACAAGAGGGCGCCCAGGACTGAGCCCTGTGGGACACCGCTCGTGACCGGCTTAAAGTCTGACATGGCACCAGCAACTCTAACCCTGTGTGTTCTGTCCTTGAGCCAGTTTGCAACCCATCTTGTGACATATGGGTTTACATCTAAGCTGGTGAGCTTTTCTATGATGCCCGAGTGGGGTATTGTGTCGAACGCTTTTGCTAGGTCAAGGTAGGCTGTGTGAACTGCCTTACCCTCATCAATGGCCTTAGTGACTGTTTCGAAAAAGTCGACCAAGTTCAAGAGGCAGGATCTGCCCTTGACAAAGCCAAATTGGGTAGGATCCAGTGTCTGTAGGTCCCCAATGTCTTTATTTATGAGTTCCAGATCCTCTCCATAGCTTTGCAGACAAGGCTCGTCAAGCTTATGGGGCGGTAATTTCCAGGGTCCGTAGAAGCACCGCCTTTGTGGAGTGGGACCACAGTTGCCGTACACCATTCTTTGGGTATGTATCCTGTAGTAAGGCTAAGATTAAACAGCAGCCTTATGTGTGGGTTTAGTTCCTCATTGAGTTCGTGTAGCACACAGCCGGGGACACCGTCTGGTCCCATTGATGCTGTGTTTTTTGCTTTAGAGAGAGCAGCTCTCACCTGGGCATCTGAGATGTTTGGGAGGCTAGACTCTGGTGGGATAGATATTTCTCCTTTTGGGGGGGGGGGGAGAAATTTGCACTGAACCTGTCTGCCAGTATGTTGGCAATGTCTGTGGGTTCAGTGATTTTTTTATCATTTTGGACTAATTCTGAGCATATCTGGGAGTTTCCACCCAGGTTTCTAACATAGCTAAAGAAGGCTTTATGATTGTCTTTTGTGTCATTAGCGATTTTTCTCTCAAAGTTGGCCTTGGATGATTTTATGAGTGATCGTAGTTTTTTGCTAGTATTGATCAGAGATACCTTCCCTTTTAGGGATTTTGCTCTGTCATGTAGTAGCTTTCTCCTCTTGTTGTAGAGTTTGTTTATGGCTGGAGTCCACCAGACCAGGCCTGCCTTTGGTGGAAAGGGTCTTGATTTTATTAGGGATTGCTTGATCCATACATTCCTGGAGGTGCTCGTAGAAGGCATTTGTAAGGGTTTCAGCAGCGTGGGTTGTGGTTTCCACTGGCTCGGGGCCTTGAAGGATACCACTCCAGTCTTAAGAAGTGTGAAGTTTGCTTTTGAGAAGTTCTTCACTGTGGTCTTTTTTGCTGGGGGTGGGGGCGGGATGTGGATCTCCAGTGAGATTAATTTATGGTCTGATCTCACCAATGAGGAATATACTTCTGGTGTGGAACATTTTGTCCCCATGTTTGTGATGATCAGGTCTAGTATATTTTCTCCTCTTGTGGGAATGGTGACTAGTTGTTCCATAGCATTTGAGTTTATGAACTCAAGGAATCTTTGGGCTAGGGTGTTGGGGCTTGAGTAATATTCCCAGTCTATGTTTGGGTAGTTGAAGTCACCCAATATGATGGTGTTTGGAGAGACATTCATACTCTCCAGTGTCTTCAGGAAGGCTGTGTGGGTTTCCTGAGTTTGAGAAGGTGGTCTGTAGCATGTTACAAACTGTAGGGCAGTTTTACCTATGGTTAATTGCACCTGGATGGTCTCCGATGCTTCATGCGATGCCACTAACCTGGAGGTGTGGGTATCCTTTATGAATATGGATACTCCCCCTCCTTTTGTGGTTCGGTCCGGATTTTGGGGCCGGAACGCATGATATGAGGTATAACCTGATAGTGCTGGGGTGCTCTCAGGAGCCTTGAACCAGGTTTCAGTCACAGCACAGACATCGATGTTCTCCATACTGAGGAGGGCGTGCATCTTGAGGTTTAGACTTCTGGCATTGAGCAGTATTACCCTTAGTTTTTCTCCATTTTTGTTTTCTAGGGCAGTGGGTTTATCATTTGAGCCTTGCCTAAAAAAGGCACTATGGGGGTGACAAGAGCCTTTGCCAATATCCGGAAGCCCAGGGGTGACAGGTGCAAGCCGTCCCTTGCGAAGCAGCGTGGCTTGTCAAGCATGTCCTCCCAGGCAGACAGACATTGGATCCCCTTTAGAATGACACCAGTAATTAAGCCAATTATTAAAGCTGATCATTTTGTCTCTGTATTGTGGCATCATTCTTGGTGAGGGTAGGATACTGCTCAGGGTCAGGGTCATACCGGCCTGGGCTACATAATCTGAGAGCTCTTCTATGTCTCTCTTCATGTAGTCCAGGGAGGTACGTCTCGGGTCGTTCACACCGGCATGGACAATGACTTGTGATAGTTCTATGTGAAACTGGGTTTGTGGTGTGCGTGGTTTCCTTCTTCTCCTGTCTGGTCTTGCCAGTCCTGAGTTGAGAGAGCTCAGCCTCCAGTTTGGCTATATAGTTGCATCTCTCACATGTATTTGTGTTTTGTGGGAGAAGGAGTGGGTTGTCTGTGTACATGAGGCAATTGTAACATTGCCTCAAGATGCCCAGATTTACCAGCTGAACAGGAGAGGAGGCCAGCAACTGACCCTTCGACATGCTAGAAAAAGTGAAAAAGTTTGCTGTGTAACTGAGTCAGAAGGGACCTATAGGGAAATGGGTACTCAAGGGGATTCTAGGCTAATGTAGTACTTTGTTTAGTATACAAGTACTTTTACCTATATAAAATGCTTTAGGAGCAAGTGCTGAGCTTTACCTATATAAAAATGCTTTAGGAGCAAGTGCTGAGCTTTTGAGATAGAGAATAGACTGTTTAGATTGCAAGTAGAGAAGTTCTAAGGGAAAAATTGAAAAGCAGACTTTACGGAGCCAGAAATAGTTTAACCTTGTTTACCCGGCGCTGCCCGATGGGGCTCTATGGGCAACTCCGTTGTAAATCACGCTAAAGCGGGCTTTATAGCAAGGGGTTGAAAAGAGCTAGGAATTGACCCAAAATGGCCAATAGACTACAAGTTTCTGGCTGGAACCACTGCTCTAGGGACAAATAGGCTGCTCAGTGCTCCCCACTCCCACTGGTGAACAAAGAAGCTTCCCTTTACCCAAATAAGGATATGGAATAGCACAGGAACCAAGCCAAAGCCCAGAGGTCAGCAAACTCTGAAGACTGGACTATTCTAGTTCAGTAAGGCGGGAAAACAAGTTTTTTTTTTTTTTTTGCAGAAAACAGAAGAAAAACAGACAGTAAATGCTATAAATGCTTTTAAACGGCTAGCACACTTGAGTGTATTAGCCTACAGGTAAAATTAAGCAACAAATAACTTTTTTAAAAGTGCAAAACAGTTAATCAACACAAAAAACAGTTTAAATAGAATGCAGAGCTGTATGAACAGGCGAAAAAGCAGTCGCTAAGCAGTAAATAATCAAAAGCCAGAAAAAATGCTTAAATCAGGAAAAGTCACTCTTTTGCTCTGCTGCTTGTAGAACTCTGCAGGACACCACGAGGAGCTGTGCTGAGTTGAATACAAGCGAAAAAGAGCGCTAAAGCGGGCTTTATTACAGGGGGCTGAAAAGAGCTAGGAATTGACCCAAAATGGCCAATAGACTACAAGTTTCTGGCTGGAACCACTCCTCTAGGGACAAACAGGCCGCTCAGTGCTCCCCACTCCTACTGGTGAACAAAGACGCCTTTATCCAAATAAGGATATGGAATAGCACAGGAACCAAGACAAAGCCCAGAGGTCAGCAAACTCTGAAGACTGGACTATTCTAGTTCAGTAAGGCGGAAAACAAGATTTTTTTTTTTTTTTTTTTTGCAGAAAACAGACAGTAAATGCTATAAATGCTTTTAAGCGGCTAGCGCACTTGAGTGTGTTAGCCTACAGGTAAAATTAAGCAACAACTAACTTTTTAAAGTGCAAAACAGTTAATCAACACAAAAACAGTTTAAATAGAATGCAGAGCTGTATAAACAGGCTAAAATGCAGTCGCTAAGCAGTAAATAATCAAAAAGCCAGAAAAAAATACTTAAATCAGTTATAGCAAATACAGTTATAACAAATGCTCTGAAATATACTGTATATTTCCAAAATGTTTGAGAAGGACAGAACAGAAGGCCTTATCAAATGTTCTCTCTGTATTAAGCAGAATGAGCTAATGACACTAGACTGGGAGGTGTGTCACAGTAGGGGCGGGCAACTGCAAAGCCACCAAGTATAATAGCCTACAGACAGCAAGAACTAGAGAGACAAATGAAAGTTTTTAAACGGATAAGGATTTGTGAAGATACTGAATAGACAAAGTGCTTTATATATTAAATTGTAAAAACAGTAATCTGTAAAAATATTCAAAAAAATCAAGATACTTATATTTTGTAGCTCAGTTGCAGTCAACAACCTCTCTAGTCTGCACTGTGTGCAAAAGACAGAAACTTTTTTTTTACAAGAACACAAAAGAACCAGCCCCCACTAGCCAAGAGATAATTACACAGAGGAGATGTTTCAGTTTACACAATAGCCTACAGACAGCAACAGCTTTGGCTAGTGGTATTGTGTCAAGGAGATTTGCCTGGCTGCTTTCTCAGAAACTCCCAGATGACAAAATCGAGATTTTAAATTCTCCTTTGGATAGAGATTTAATTTTTGCCCCCCTGCTGCAGAGATGATCAAAAAGTTTGATAGGGGTAAGTTGATACAAGGAATCTCAATATTTTCAATCCTCCTTTTGCAAGTTTTCCAAGAGATTCTCTAACTCCTCACCCAGTTTTGGCAAAACAAAACAAGAAGTCTCAACAAAATGCATATAACCAGATGTTTAAGAAGGAATAACAAGGGGAGGGGGTTCCAGAATGAATTCAGGAACCCCCAAAAATCAAGGATCAAGTCAGAATGCCCCCCCCAACCCTGGAAGTCCCCTTTTCTCTTCAACAACAGATTGATCCTCAGAACTGATATGCCTGATACTTTCAACAAGGTTACATATGGCAGTGGGAGGAATTTCTTTCTTTGCAGGAGGTAATCCCTCATGTACCCAATTAGATTATTTTATTTCCACCTGTCCTCCATTACATATTGTACCAAGGAGTGATAGAACCAGTTACTCCTTCACAGGTGGGAAAAGGTTTTTATTCAAGGATGTTTAGTGCCTAAGAAAGAACATGCTCAGAGACCAGTTCTGGATCTTTCTTTCCTAAACCTGTTAATGGTAGTGTCCAGGTTCAAAATGCTGTTGTCACAACCTGTTAATTCTTCTTCCTCATTCAAACTTCCTAGTAACTGTAGATGTTATTTTTCATCTTACCTTTAAGCATCCCTGTGACTAGCACTTGCTCTAATACCTGTGGAAAGGGCTAGGAAGCCTTAAACTGATAGAAGCACTCAACTCTCCGTGTTAATAAGGATAAATTAATCGTAGGCACTAAACCGCCTATAATTGCAAAGTACCTTGCTAAAGCAAGGGAAAACAGCACCTACACTTTACAAAAGAAAAGCACCAAACCAGGCATATTCAAGGGTCAGCTTCTGGTGATTTCTCCTGTCCAGCTGGTGAATCTAGGCATACTGGGACAATGCAGCAATTGCCTCGTGTACACAGACAATCCTCTCCTCCTACCACCCAACACTACAACCTGTGAGAGATGCACTTACATAGCTAAACTGGAAGCAAAGCTCTCTCCACCCAAGATTGTGCTAGACAGTCAAGAGGAGAAGATTAACACCTGCACTACACTACAGGCAACACATAGCCCTTCTAAGCCCACACCACCAACACCCACACATAGCAACATTAAATTCACATATGCGGAGGCACGTAACTGTAACCTGTCCAAGCAACAAGAACCTCCTTAGCTGAAATGCAAACAAACACCAATCACAACCAAAGTGTCACATAGCTCACAACACCAGTGTGCCACCCAGCAACAGCCCCCAAGGGAAGACAATGTACCCAACACTTTAGTCATAGGTGACTCTATAGTCAGGCACACTGGTATCCCACTCATCAGGCTGAACAAGGAGAAAATTACAGTCAACTGCCTGTCAGGTTCCAGAATCCGCCACATAATGCATGCACTCAAGTCACTCGACAAGTACAAATATGACACTGTCATTGTCCATGTTGGAGTGAATGACTTGAGACGTACCTCCCTGGACTACATGAAAAGAGACATGGAAGAGCTCTCAGATCATGTGGCTCAGGCAGGTATGACCCTAACTCTGAGTAGCATCCTGCCTTCGTACAGAATGATACCACAATATAAGGACTAAATGACTGACTTCAACAATTGGCTAAGCTTCTGGTGTCATTCAAAGTGGATCCACTATCTGTCTGCCTGGGATGACATGATCGACAGACCACGATGCTTTGCTAGAGATGGTCTGCACCTGTCGCCCTTGGGATTCAGGTTACTGGCTAAGGCTCTTGCCACCCATATAGTGCCTTCTTTTTAGGCAAAGTTTTAAGGACAAAACCACCACCGTAACAGGTACAAGCATGCAAATTCTGAAGGTAATGCTACCCAATGCTAGAAGTCTAAACCTCAGAATGCACTCTCTCGAGGCACTCCTAAAAATGGAGAACATCGATATCTGTGCAGTAACTGAGATCTGTTTCAAGGCTCCAGAGAGCACCCCTGCAATACCAGGCTACAACTCTTACCACACTTTTTGGCCACCAAACCAGGACCGAAACACTAAAGATGGAGGAGTGTCCATATTCACCAAGGATTTTCACACCACTAGGCTAGTTGCCCAACCAGTTGCAGCTTGCTACAGATAACCCCACCATGTCCCAAGATTGAACCTATGAACCTAAGCAAGTTGTCTTTCTCAAAGTGTAAGGAATCTCACTTTGGTGAGAGATCTCTTACACAAGCTGAGGTTCCAAGAGAACATTCCAAGAGAAAAGTCCTCCTTTTTTTTTTAATCCTTTATCCAGGATTGTATCCTTGGGATGTGTCAGTTTGAGATCTCATTTCAAAGAACTTTTCTTCCACAGGAAAAAATAAACTTAGATCTATTCTAAGGTTTTGCACTCGGACTTTGGTCGCTGCAAGGGAATCTCAGGATTATGGGTCTCATGGTATCTGATTCTCATGATTCCCCTGGCAAGACTCAACATGAGGAAGATACAGTGGTATCTGAAGACTCTTTGGTCTTAGCACTAATATCCTTTGTCCTTTCAAATGTCAGTGCTGGAGTTTGTCAGAAGGGAAATCATTTGGTAAAGAAAGCAAATGTCCATCAATCATCTCCCCTTCTCCCTCCCTGGCCCAAAGCAGTCAGTCATGACAGAAGCCTTGAACTTTACTTTTGGGGAGCAGTTTCATGAGGGATAAAAGTGCATGGTGTATGCTTCACCAAAGACAGATGCAAGTACATAAATATAAAAAAGATGCTTGCCTTGATTAAGGCACTCAACTCACTTGAATCTTCTTTGGCCCTGGGCCCTGTTTAAGTTGTTATAGACAATACTACGGTCATGTGGTACATCAAGAAGCACGGTGGAACCAGATCATACCCTTTTATAGACTAGCCATGTTAACTTGGGATATAGCTTTATAGCATAGTCTCTCTACATGCATCCTACATTGTCAGATCAGAATTGTGTGGCAGCAAGCTGAGCAGGACAAGGGCAGACCCTCACGAATGGAAACTAGATCGAGGGTCTTCTAAGATTTGATCTATGGAGAGTTCAAGTAGACCTATCTGCCTTCTTTCTGAACAATCTGCTGGCAAGATTCTGCTCCAGGACTCCATGCAAGAATGCCTGAAAGATGGATGCCTTTTCTTTACCATGGGATAGGAATGTTCCTGTATGCCTTTTCACCTTTTTTACCGATTATCCAGAGTACTAAAGATTCAGAAGGAATCCCCCAAGATAATTTTGTTGACTCCCTTCTGGTCTCCAGGCAGTAGTGGTTCTCCCTTACTTTGAAAATGGCCAGAAAGCTGTTATCACAAGCTTCCTCTTAGACTGGATCTACTCACACAAGATCACAGGTGTTTATAGCACCCCAATCAGCTTCAGTTGACTTCCCGGATAATAGGGTCTTAATTCCCTTTATGCACCTGTTTACTGAGGACATGCAGCAAGTACTAATGGAGCACGAAATCCTACTACTAGAAAATCATATATTAGTAAATGGAAAAGGTTTTCTAGTTGGTGCCAGCAACATAAGCAGCACCCTTTCAGCACTAGTTGTTCTCTGGTTTTACAATATTTGTGGAAGTTAATTCCTATGGTCTTGCTTACTTTTCCATCAAGGTTCATTTCAATTTGTTTGCCCATGTATCCTCGTTCAGTGCATTCTTATGTTAAAATAATTTGAAAGGGGTTTTGCATTAGAAGTCCCCAAGAAAACTAGTGATCCTCCTTGGGATCTTAATTTTGTGTTAAAGAAGCTAACACGTTTTTTCCATTTGAACTCCCTAACCTGAATGACTTGAATTTTTTAACATGGAAAACAGTTTTATTGATTGATTTCACCTCTGCAGGAAGGGCATCTGAGTTGCAAGCTCTTATGGTGAGTCAATCCTACTTCATTTTCCACAGGACAAGACTTCTTTGAGAACTAATAGTACTTTTACGCCCGTAGTGGTGTCCGAGTTTACTTTTAAGCCAAACTATCCATCTCCCTGTTGTCTTTCCTGAACCTAAAAATGACAACTCTGGTACTGTCTTGACGGGACTAAATCTTTCAGATCAGTTGTTCAGAAGAAGGGACAACATGTGTCAAAGCAGAACATTTCCAAGTGGTTTTCTAAAACTATTACCTTTTGTTGTACTCTCCACAACAGAATTATTCCAGGCAAGATCAAGACCCACTCTACCAGGGCATTGGCTTCATCTATTGCTTTTTTTTTGGAAAGGGTGGGTATTTTAGAAGAAGCAACTTGGTCAGCTGTACATCCTTTTTACAAAGCATTATAAGCTTGATTCCTTCTCTAGGTCTAGATCAGGTTTTGCCAGGACCGTTCTCCAAGAACTCTGGTGTTGTCTACCCATATAGCTGAGGTTATTTCAGCAGTGATCACTGTGAGGACTATAGTACAGTTGTTTAAACCTACCATAACAGTAGATATTTGAATGATCATTGCTGCAGTAGCTGCTCCTCCCTCCATCCTCCTTGTTGTTTTTTTTGTATGTGTTAGTGTTGCCAGGGTGCAGACTTTTTGTTGTTCCTAGCATTGTACTGTCAAGCTCAGCCTCCTTCTCTCAGTTGACATGAAATCTCTGAAGGGCTTGGCTCCCTAACTTGTCTTTAGTCTGCTCAGCTCAATCGGGCTAATTGGGTGCATGGATGGTGCCCTGAAGCTTCTGATGCTGGCTGGCTGTTATATCCTTACAGGATATAACCCATATAGCTTAGGCTACTGCAGCAGTGATTGTTCGCACATCTACTGTTATAGTAAGTTTATTTTCTCAGCTGTATTTTTCTCATTGCTTCTAAGCTAGACTTTTTATTTCAAATTGATTTGTAGTTCCAGACCATGTTAGAAAGGTATCGCAAAAAAACTCATGAGCTGGTCTGCATAGCAGAAATCCAAGTCATGTTTGTACATTTTGAAACATGAAAAAAGAAACCTCCTGCACGGTAGCAATTGCAAGGCTCAAGAAACACCAACACTCGGGAACAAAAAATCAGAGCCAGCAAACGGTGACTGAATAAAAAGTTGTATTGAACAAAATCACAGCATATTGCGACAAAAACAAACCGGTTTCGGCTAGCAGAGCACAGCCTTCTTCAGTGTACAAGAAAATCATGAAAATACAATAGCTGCATATATACAGATAGCAGAAATACAGATAGCAGAAATCCTATTGGCTGAAAATTATAAGTGTTCATTAAGTCCAGGGGGGAACAACCCACCCAGTCTAATAATCCATTTCTTTTCTTTTGTATTTAATATGGAATGCCATTCAGATTTATTTGCCCTATTCCCTAAAATCATATCAATGACAATAAAGTTAAACTTGCTGGTGGAATGTACTATTGTGTGTTTATAGAGAGCATCGTGTATCTTTTTTTGTTTGATATTACTTAGGTGCTCAGAAATATGGATTCTGAAAGGTCTGGATGTTTGTCCAACATAGAAAGCACCACAATTGCAAGAAGCTAAATAAATAATCCAATCACTGGAACAGTTTGAAAAAAATCTCAAGTCAAAAACTTGTGAGCAATTCCGACTGGAAAATTGTTTAGACTTATAGATATGTTTGCAATTGTTACAATGTCCACATGGAAAACAACCTTGTAGTGGCTCTCCTGTCAGTGTAGTTTGTACCAGATCATATGGTTTATTATCCCTGTGTTTATAATGATTGAAGAAAGAGTTAAGATTCTTCCCTTTCCTATAAGAAAAAAAAGACAGTTGTCAGGGATAATACTGTTAATCTCCATGTCACATTGTAGGATATTCCAATGTCTCCGTACACTATGGATAAGGCGGTTGGAATTACGAGCAAATGTAGTTGTAAATCTAAGAGGTTGACCAGATGTGTTGGCATGTGTCTTATATGTTAGTAAATCACTTCTGTTCATAGAGCCAACCTTATTGCTGGCCATGGTTATGTTACCACTTTTATAACCCTGAGATTTAAATCTGTTGGTTATATCAGATTTGTGTTTCAAATAAGTGCTTTCCTCTGAACAAATACGTTTAGCACGTATAAATTGTGACTTGGGAATGTTGCGTGCTATATGGGGTGGATGGTAACTGGAAGCATGCAGAATTGTATTATATTCTGGAAACTTCCTGTATATCTCAGTGGATAATGTATGATCAGATGCCCTCTGGATTAAAACATCCAAAAATGTAATGGTTTCCTTGTCATAGTTAATAGTGAAATGCAGGCCCCAAACATTGTTATTTAAGTAGGTTACAAATTCCAATAGAGAACTTTCATCCCCCCTCCATACCAACCAAACATCATCAAGATACCGTCTCCATATATCAATTTCTGTCAAGAATGTATTCATCTCTTCATCATAGATTATATTTTTCTCAACAAACGCCATAAAGAGATCAGCATATATGGGGGCAAAAGATGCCCCCATAGCTGTCCCTTTGGTTTGCCAAAAACATTGTTCTTTATAGTAAAAAACATTACTAGTAAGGACAAATTGTGCTAAATCCACCAGAAAATTATTGAAGTCAGAACTATATAAGTTTGAGACTTCAAGCCAATAAGCTAAAGCATGCAGCCCATCCTGGTGTGGAATATTGGTATATAAGGCACTTACGTCCAAAGAACATAAAAGCCAGTCCGGCTCAAGCTGTGTGTCAGAGACAATCTGTAAGAAATTTGTTGTATCTTGTAAACGTGATCGAATGTTGGATAACAAGGGCTTGAGGTGCTTGGTCAAAAATAAGGAGAGGGGTTCTGTAATGTATCCCCTACCCAATACAATGGGTCTACCAGGTGGATGAGAAAGATCTTTGTGAATTTTTGGCAAAAAGTATATGCATTGATTAATAGGATCATGAACTAAAAGTTGATTCATGATGTCATTAGTAATGATAGCCTCATCCCTTGCCTGTCGTAAGTATGTCTCAATTTGTTTGCTGAACATATTGGTTGGATCAATAACCATATGTGAATAATATCTTTGGTCATTGAGTTGTCACATGGCCTCCTTATCATAATCGGCCCAATTTAATACAACCACAGCACCACCTTTGTCAGCTGTAATAATGACAATTTCCCTGTTGTTTTGAAGTTCAAGAATAGCTTGTTTTTCATCAAAAGTTAGGTTATTATAGTGTGAATTAATAAATTTACCCACTAACTTTGGTGGTTTTTGGGTTAGAGCCTTCCGACGGTAACTCAAAACAACAAAGGTAGAATTGTAATTTATTACCTAAATTATCTATATTTATATTATTAAAGAAGAAAAGACATTATTTAAGAATTTAAAGTATTAAATAAAAAATAAGCCTTCTGCCAGATGTCCTAGCGCCAGATGTCAGGGGCCATGTACTGATTCTGATCGCGCTGTACATCTACAGAAGTACAATGAGCAAAAGCAACGGAAAGCAAGATCTTATAATATGTTGTAATGAAATATCAGAACCCAAAAAATGCAAGTCCTTAAGTACACTATTCTGAAACTGCAATACCATTTGATGCATAGGTGGAGAAAAGTTGGATCTGTGATATATGAATCTGTCATGATCATAAGTAGCATCATTATTGCCAAAAAACAACTTCAAATTTAACAAACGACAGAAATTAACAACATCCTGTGCAAAAGATTCCTCTGACACAGTAAAGCCTGGAATGAAAGTAAGGCCTTTATTCAACATTCTCAACTGAATAAGAGAAAGTTCAAAACCTGATAAGTTTAAAACGTTGTAACATGGAGTTGTCATTTCACCAAAGCAATGTTCAGAAGGCCCTGAATGTTCTCTATTTCTACAAGCTATTCTTGAACTTCAAAACAACAGGGAAATTGTCATTATTACAGCTGACAAAGGTGGTGCTGTGGTTGTATTAAATTGGGCCGATTATGATAAGGAGGCCATGCGACAACTCAGTGACCAAAGATATTATTCACATATGGTTATCGATCCAACCAATATGTTCAGCAAACAAATTGAGACATACTTACGACAGGCAAGGGATGAGGCTATCATTACTAATGACATCATGAATCAACTTTTAGTTCATGATCCTATTAATCAATACATATACTTTTTGCCAAAAATTCACAAAGATCTTTCTCATCCACCTGGTAGACCCATTGTATCGGGTAGGGGATACATTACAGAACCCCTCTCCTTATTTTTGACCAAGCACCTCAAGCCCTTGTTATCCAACATTCGATCACGTTTACAAGATACAACAAATTTCTTACAGATTGTCTCTGACACACAGCTTGAGCCGGACTGGCTTTTATGTTCTTTGGACGTAAGTGCCTTATATACCAATATTCCACACCAGGATGGGCTGCATGCTTTAGCTTATTGGCTTGAAGTCTCAAACTTTTATATAGTTCTGACTTCAATAATTTTCTGGTGGATTTAGCACAATTTGTCCTTACTAGTAATGTTTTTTACTATAAAGAACAATGTTTTTGGCAAACCAAAGGGACAGCTATGGGGGCATCTTTTGCCCCCATATATGCTGATCTCTTTATGGCGTTTGTTGAGAAAAATATAATCTATGATGAAGAGATGAATACATTCTTGACAGAAATTGATATATGGAGACAGTATCTTGATGATGTTTGGTTGGTATAGAGGGGGGATGAAAGTTCTCTATTGGAATTTGTAACCTACTTAAATAACAATGTTTGGGGCCTGCATTTCACTATTAACTATGACAAGGAAACCATTACATTTTTGGATGTTTTAATCCAGAGGGCATCTGATCATACATTATCCACTGAGATATACAGGAAGTTTCCAGAATATAATACAATTCTGCATGCTTCCAGTTACCATCCACCCCATATAGCACGCAACATTCCCAAGTCACAATTTATACGTGCTAAACGTATTTGTTCAGAGGAAAGCACTTATTTGAAACATAAATCTGATATAACCAACAGATTTAAATCTCGGGGTTATAAAAGTGGTAACATAACCATGGCTGGCAATAAGGTTGGCTCTATGAACAGAAGTGATTTACTAACATACAAGACACATGTCAACACATCTGGTCAACCTCTTAGATTTACAACTACATTTGCTCGTAATTCCAACCGCCTTATCCATAGTGTATGGAGACATTGGAATATCCTACAATGTGACATGGAGATTAACAGTATTATCCCTGACAACTGTCTTTTTTCTTATAGGAAAGGGAAGAATCTTAACTCTTTCTTCAATGATTATAAACACAGGGATAATAAACCATATGATCTGGTACAAACTACACTGACAGGAGAGCCACTACAAGGTTGTTTTCCATGTGGACATTGTAACAATTGCAAACATATCTATAAGTCTAAACAATTTTCCAGTCGGAATTGCTCACAAGTTTTTGACTTGAGATTTTTTTCAAACTGTTCCAGTGATTGGATTATTTATTTAGCTTCTTGCAATTGTGGTGCTTTCTATGTTGGACAAACGTCCAGACCTTTCAGAATCCGTATTTCTGAGCACCTAAGTAATATCAAACAAAAAAAGATACACAATGCTCTCTATAAACACACAATAGTACATTCCACCAGCAAGTTTAACTTTATTGTCATTGATATGATTTTAGGGAATAGGGCAAATAAATCTGAATGGCATTCCATATTAAATACAAAAGAAAAGAAATGGATTATTAGACTGGGTGGGTTGTTCCCCCCTGGACTTAATGAACACTTATAATTTTCAGCCAATAGGATTTCTGCTATCTGTATATATGCAGCTATTGTATTTTCATGATTTTCTTGTACACTGAAGAAGGCTGTGCTCTGCCAGCCGAAACCGGTTTGTTTTTGTCGCAATATGCTGTGATTTTGTTCAATACAACTTTTTATTCAGTCACCGTTTGCTGGCTCTGATTTTATGTTTGTACATTTCTCATTAGTCTGTCACAATCTGAGCAGATTTGCTAAGAGGGCTTATGCGACAACTCAGGCTGTCTGTTGTCTAATAACTTTCATGGCTTCTTTCCAGACCTTTATGGTTGAACACAGACAGTAACTTTATAGGTCATTGGACCAGTGGTACCTATCCAGCTGCTAAATGCTTAAATAAGTAGATAAGATAGACTGTGGACAAAGTGATCAAACACTGTAAATCTTCTGAAAAATGAGAAGCAACTGAACCTTTGGCTGCATCCTTTGTGAGCTTTCTTATGGGTAACCCCCCAATTTATTAATTCATTTACGTATGTATGGAAACGTGTATTTTTATTTGTTAGCTGGATGGGCTGATTTGAAAATTCTTTTCCAGACATGTTTTGGGCCAAAAGACATTGCAAGCATTACTACAGTTAGGCTATATCATTCATAACTGTTGCTAATTTTATCTATACATAATGTATACAGTGTATAAGAATCTCATTTGTGAGCATGCTTATTAACCAGACAAGTATGAAATAACTTTACAAATTGTTTGCCCTGGGTACAACTAAACAGTGTGAACAAGTGAATCATAATTCGTTGGAGTTAGCCTAGTATGAACCTATGAACTATCTGCCCTAGGGCATTTATAAGCCTAGCCAGAGTTGTGTGGCTTTCACCACCCCTTAGGTTGAAGAATACTATACCCATTAGTTTGCCGTGCCTCTGTCCAGCAGTGATACAGAGATGATCCCCGGGGTAAACCTATGGTCTCCCATCCACTGGTCAAGATTCCTCTTGAACAGAGCCAGCAAGGTGCTCTGTCTCACATGGACCGGGATTCTGTTCCACAGCATAGGGAGTCTCTGGGTGATGAATCTGTCCCTCCAGCACATCCTATTTATATCCGTGTTGAGGTTTAAGTCTCTTGCTCTTGTGGCTCTGTGGATTTGGATTTTTTGAGGTGGAACATGTCCATTAATTCCGGGTTGGACATGGCCTTGTATGTCAGGCACAGGTCACCTCTGAGCAGACGGTATGCGACTGAATAGAGCTGGAGTTTCTTCAGTCGGGCAGCATATGGCATATTTTTGAGCCCCTTTATCCTTTTGGTGAGGAACTTTTGGGGTCTTTCCAATTGCTGCAGGTGTCGGGTAAGATACATTCCGAATGGGGCATTGTACTCAATCATTGGTCTGATAAGTGAAGAGTACAGGGGAACAATGACCTCCCTTGATCTGGATGTGAATCCCTTCATAATCAGGTGGGCAATGTAGAAGGTCCTCCTAACCACTTTGGCAATGTGAGTGTCAAAAAAAAGGTTACTGTCAACTTGACAACTAGTGCAGTAGAAAACCCTTCAGAAATAGTTTCAAGTGAGAGATGAGAGGAAGGTTATGCTTATAAGATTAACTAAGGCATGTATATTATAGAAAAGGAAATGTATGTATTTTTAGTAAGGTTATAAAGGTAAATTGGAGGAGTTACAGACTTCAAGAGGTAGTCTTTTCCCTCCTGGTGGAAAAAACATGGAAAGCTCTGTTACTTGGGGATAAAGTAAATGGGGGCACTGTATTGTTTCTTAGAGTGCTAGATGCTGTAGACAGTTTTGAAATCTGACTGGGTAGAGGCCAGCAAGTTTAAAAAGAGGTTTGTGTATGAAGGTAAAGAGTAGGAATGTTGTCCTTCAGTTGATAAGTAGTGTGGTTGTATAGATTAGTAGGCTGCAGTGATGAGTTCTTGTCAGTTTTATGAATGGCAAACTGGATTTTTGCAGTGCGTTTGTATTCAATAGGTTATCTAGTGCTCTTTGTGAAAGGTTTAGCTATTATAAGACTTCACCCGTGAATTTGTGTGTGCACCAAATAAGACTGAGTTAAGCAATATCCCTAGGTATTTGTAGATTTTAAACGGGGGGGGGGCTGACATTTGGACCTTGGCCTAGTAAAGTTGAACTTGAGAGAGTTGTTGTGGGGTCCTGAAGACCATGGTTTTGCTGACATAGTAGGTAACTTTGTTTGTTTGACAGAGAATTGCAGATGCTAAATAAGTCTTCTAGAAGCAGTGAAAATGTTTATATTATCTGTAGATTGAAAGAGAAGGAGGTTATCAGCATAAAGCCTCATGTTTATTAGGTGAATGTCAGTTAAAAGATAATATAGTGAAGAGTGATTTAAGTATTAAGTTGCATTCAGCAGTCTGGTCTTCCAAGATGGCTGCATACTGAGTAACAGCTTAATTTCTGCTCTCCCAGTGTGAAAGCAGAAGCTCAGAAAAGACAGCCAGTGAATTTAGTCTTTTTTTATAAATTTCGGTTGCTGGTTAATAAGTGCACTGCCTGGATGACAGAGAACCCAAAAGAAAATAAACCACAAAAGGTGAGAGGAGAAACACTGGCTGGGAAGAATCCTGCAACTGTACTGCAAAAAGCAGTTCAAACTCCAGCTCTGGTGCAAGATATGACCTCTGGTAATCTAGAGGAAAAAAAATCGATCAAACGTGCTCAGATCTGATTAAAATAAACAAAACACTGAAGGAGTACATCAACTCAAATAACAAAAGGCTAGAACAATGGAAGAAGCTTTAAACAGATATTCAGATGTGCTGATAAAACTACAAAAATCAGAGGTTAAAATATGAAGAAAGGGCTGTGTGAGTATGAGACTGCTCAAGAAGCGTTGCTTCAAAAAAATGGTTGAATTAGAAGCTAG
This sequence comes from Protopterus annectens, assembly GCF_019279795.1. NCBI lineage: Eukaryota > Metazoa > Chordata > Ceratodontiformes > Protopteridae > Protopterus > Protopterus annectens. The sequence continues at coordinate 794,732,391 of NC_056737.1, forward strand.
AGCACATAAGGGTACCCGAGAAGCTGGAATGAACGGACTGTATTAATTTTATGAAAGCGTCAATGAGCAACTGGACTGGTATTCCACAACAAGAGTTGTTAATTGAAAGGGCACAGTGTGTGTGTGTGTGTGTGGAAAATGATTATTCACTGTACATCAGGCAGACGAGGAGTAAATTTATTCTATCAATTTGAGAAGTGTTGAGAGGCAGGTGTGAAATTCAAGCTGCTGTATCCAGCTATCTTCAGAGTTGTTTTTTTTTTCCTGGTGGATCAATGTCCAGTTTTTAGTGTAGAACATGCTAAATAGAAAATACAAAAGTTTGTCCAACAACGGGTGAGCTGTGAAACAGAAGGGAGCTCTGCTTCTTACTGTTATGATAATGAAGCTCCGAGAGAGATGTTTTCCATTGTAACCTTTTCCAGTGTTCCAAAGGAAAATGCTTGAGATGCAGAGAAAAGCAGAGACGTTGACTAGAAGAACCAGGGACACAGTGCAAATGAACCAGATACTGAAGTTGGGAGGTGGAAATAAACAGGAAAAGAATCGGCAGCTTGGAAATTAATGAATACATGTGGGACTGCCAAGTATCAGTCACATTTGTGAAATGTGGCTGAACAAAAACTGGAAATATTGGACTTGTTTGACTTTGTTTAAACTTGTAGGGGACTCCGAAGCATATGTCCTGCTTCATGTCATTTAATGTTTGGAAGAACATTAAGGGGAGGGGAAGAAGGAAAGAGAACTTGTAAGTAAAACAATTATTTTTTTTATAAAACATGACATGCATGTTGTATGGTAAAGCATTTTCAGTTATTTTTGTGTGTTTTTATAGGGATACTGAAGTAAGCAGGTGCTCTTCTTTTCTTCAGGTATGTAGGTGTTGCAGTGTAAGAAGAGAAGAAAGCCTGGGCAAAAGCATAGGATAAGCATAGGCTGTAATTTTGGGTTGTTGAGGTGAGGGACAGGTTGTAAAAGTACACAGATAATGATAGAAGTAAATTTTATATATTTTTTTTTAGCTTTGCATAGGGGAAGTGAATGTCTTGATGCCCTTGGCTTGATCTAACAACAGGTTTTAAGTGGAAGCAAGTAAATAAGAGAACAATGAATGTAATGAAATGTTTTTATTTGGCAAATAGATGTTCATAGTTCAACATGAGAAGGTTGTAGCTGAAGGCAGCTGTGTGTCTGGTTCTCATGTTTCTATGGAGATAAGCTGATAAGGGGGCAATAAAAGCATAATACTTTAGTCTTTGAAAGAAAAAAAGATAGTGCTTTCTGAAAGCATTGTTTGTTTTCTACTTCTCGGAGAGGAATAAAGATAAGACAAAAACAGCACTTAGTACAGCCTGTGATGTATTTAACTGACCTAGAAAGTCACAGTGTAAGCCTATGAGTGTACCTGTCAGTCTGGGATAACCTGTTATGAGTATTAAACTTCATTATGTTAAGATGTACATAGTTCTGCCTGTCTGTATTAAGGTGTGTGTGTGTGTGTGTGTGTGTGTGTGTGTGTGTGTGTGTGTGTGTGTGTGTGTGTGTGTGTGTGTTTTCTCTCAGGATTTTAATTAAAAAAGTCTTGTAATATGTGACATGGACTCAAATGGTTATGGCAAGAAACAAACTGTATAAAAGATAAACCTGCTAATCATTAACGTGTGCATATAACAGGAAAGCTGAAAGTAGACATAAAAGAAAAAAAAAAGTTTTACATAACAGGTGGGAATAATAATTTATAATGGCAGCACTTTCTATATCTTTGAACTTGAGTGGTCTTACAAGTATATACAGGAGACACATTTACAAAGCACTGAGCATGTGAATTTGATAGAGAGAGAATTTCAGGGTGGTTATTCAGAGAAATATCTGGGACAAAGGAAAGGGGGAGTACATACACTAATTGCTGGGGAGCTCCAGTGGTGATAGAAAATGGGGAAAAAAGATACTAGATGTGGTGTAGTAGTAGTAGTAAGGGGCTACTGGCAGGAGAGGAGGATTATCTTGGCATGTATCTATATTCCAGCTAAAACTGCTACATTGAAGTTTAAGAAAAGGCTGGGAGAAATAATCAATTTTTAGAGGGAATATTACTTATAGGTAGGGACTGGAATTTAATCTGCAACAGTGAGGACATATCTGGGGGGCCTAGAATGGAAACGAGAACAAAAGAGGGTAGATTTTTGCAGAATTTTAATAAAATATATGGTGTAGAAAATGTGAATTCAGTAGTAGGAGCTTGGAGAAACTTTCCATATTTTTCCCCAATGTACAAAAGCTGGGGTAGGCTAGATAAAATTTCACTGGAATGTGTATGTTTAATTGAAAATGTTGATGCATATCCAGTAACTATTTCAGATCATGTACCCATAATAAATGAAAAAATGAGACACTGGTCCCATCTGTCTGACAGTGAAGAATTTAAAGAATGGGTGGTGGAAATTATCTGAGAGTTATTATGAAAGATAGAAATGTCTTCAAAAATATAGCTAGGGAATAGGATAAAATAAAAGTGGAGTTTATAAAAATAGGACTAAAATAATAGAAAAAAGAGATGGCTAAGAAGTAACAAGTGACTGACAGAGGTTAAACTATTGCAGAATAAGGGGAATCACAGTAAAAGAAGAGGCGCAACTGCAGATTGTAAAAGAAAAAAATAAGGGACTATCTGGATAATATGCAATGCATGAGTTTAGAAAATTGATGTTAAGCAACTGTTTTGATAGTAACTTCAGTGCACAAACGCTTTTAGCATGATGTCACAAGCAACTGAAAGCAGGATTTGTTATTGGTAAGCTTAGAGAGTCTATAACAATGAAAATTAACCAGAGATCCTGAGGTGTTAGAAATGTTTTGGAAATTTTATGAAAGTCTGTGTAATGCGGAGAAATGTGGAAATCAAAAAAAAAGTACAAATGGAAATATTCATGTAAAAATTAAATATGCCAAGGTTAGAGGTGGATGAGGCTCACTTGTTAACTGTCCGTGATAGAAGGAGATGAAATAAAATGGTGATGTGTAACAAATCTACAAGAAAGTCTCCAGGAATAGATGGTATTCCTATGGAAGTTTGGAAGCTAGGAGAGGAGAAAGTGATAAACATCTGGAAGGTGTTTGTTAACATAATTTTAAAAGGAGGAGAAGCACCAACATCCTGGAATAAAGCTGTCATGGCTGTAAGATGGGGAAGATTCATCAGATCCAGCTTCATATAGACCCATTTTGATTCTAAACCTTGATTTATAAAGTGCTTGTGTGTGATTGCTAAATGAATGGCAAAGGTGTTGCCAAAATTGCTAGATATGGATGATTGTGGTTTTGTGGAGGGAAGGCAAATATTTGACAACATTAATAGAAAACTGATACTCCAGAAGGAAGCAGCATATAAGAAAATCCCACTGCTATTGGTGGCTCTTGATGCAGAGAAAGCATTTGACAGAGTAAGCTGGGATTTTATGAGTAGGGCAATGGAGTCATTAGCATTCCCTGACACAATAAGGTTTATTAGGAGGATGTATGAGGGCTCAGAGGTGAAAATTTAAAGTGGGGGGGGTTCCTCTTTTTTGAACCGAGGAACCTGGCAGCTGTCCTTTTTCCCCTTTGTTATATGTGTTACATTTGGAAACATTGGCAAAGAAAATAGGGGACTATGAAATCTAGTGATGTCATTGTTATGGTAATCAAGAGAAGCTGGCTTTATTTGCAGATGATAATTATTTTGTACCTGATAAAAAGAGAAATTATATTTTAGTGTTGTGGAATGTTCTGATACAGTTTCAAGTGTTTTTGGACTACAGAATCAATGAAATAAATACAGTGGCAATACCTGTGAACTGTGTACCCACATACAGATTAGTTCAACAATACCCTTTGTGACGTCCGGTCTGTGGGCCACTAATCAAGGAGCCTGAATCCTCACCACTGACACTGGAGAGGGACGTTTACTTGGAATAAAAATAGATACACACAGTATTTCCAGATGCAGCTCTCTGCACCAAGCACAATTCCCTTAAGAGCACACTGGAAACACTCTTGTCTCTCTCTGTCTCTTTCTCGCTAGTGCTCCTATGAGACTTCCGCTGGCACAGCTGTAGAGTTCAGTCCTCAGCCAAATGTCTAAGCAAAGTCCTTTAGCACCCTCTCCATGAAACCACTGCTTCATGTCCCTGCACCAAGCAACTCACACACACACACACACACACACACACACACACACACACACACACCTGGGAAAGGTTGGCACAGATTTGCTAGGTATACCCCCTTCTGTCCAGACTGTAAGGTAGTCACTGCCACCAGCTACTCTAAATCTCTTAACAAGGGTACCTAATTGTACTGGGTGAAATTTAATATTGGTACAAATGGTGGTGTTTTGACCAATACAGTAAGGTTTTCAGGAGTGGCCACAGAGTCACCAAATAGATATGAGTACTCTCAAAGGTTAAAATATTCTCTAAAGGACCAGACACAATGAAAAGTTTAAATATCTTTAATAAATAATAAACATAGAAATACTAAATGTCTATTTACAATAAACACCAGAGTTTCGGATACAGGAAATATTGAAATAACACAGATGAATAGATTCACACAGATATAGAAAACAGTACTTAACTACTCTCACTATATTTCCTGATCTAAAGAAGTACTATTCCCTGGTTCACTTACTAGAGCAAGGCAAGATGAAGTAGGTGAGTGATGATATAGGTCAGGTTCCAGGTTCCAAAAACAGAGTGCCATGAGACTTGGCCTCAGCCAGTATTAAAACATTTTAGTGATGGATTACAGAATGACATCACATACATCTGGTCTTCTGACTTCTGGTTCCAGTGCTATCCCCTTGGCTAGAAGCTGCCAGGATTTAGCACATATGTGTCAATAATACGCGCACACAGAGCTTGATAAGATCTGTTGGAGCTCCTGGAAATCGTAAAACAATTCCAAACCTCCACCCTTCCAGAGTAGCAGTTAGTTCACCCCAAAGACAACACAAAAAGCTTTATATTACAGAGAACTGTAATATACAGTTTTATTACCTAAGCCAGGTAATTTAATTTAAAACTATTTCCAAAGCTAGCTGGACTAAGATTAACCCCTTCTCTTCCAGTATCCTTTGTTACTGTATATACATTTCATCAGTTATAATACATGTATATTTCTTTTCTGTCCAGCAGGACACACTGTTGCTACATTTTTTAACATGAGCAGCTTTACAAATACATTTTTCAACACAACCCTCTGTACAAATTAGTTTGATATATAATTTACAAAATTCCAGCTAGCTATACAAGCATATGCTACACATCCTACTTCTCCTGGCATTTATTTATTAATTAATTACATGTATTAACTGGGTAATGTCCGACTGGGCCAGGAGCCCGTTTTCAGTGGAGGATGGGGAAAAAAGCTCCAAGGCAGTAACAATACAAGCAATTAAAATATAAAGTACATACAAATTTTCAAAATCATGTAACAGTGTGCACAGCAGTATAACAGTGAAAAAATTTATAAGCAGTACAGATGAGTAGGAAGGTAGGAATCTAGATGCAGCAGGATAAGGGGAGAAGATAAGGGTTAGGAGTAAATTAGCCTAGAATGTGGCAGGAGTAGAGCCACTGACTAGCTAAGTAGTTTTTTTGGGAGGAGTTTGAACTCTTGACTTTGTGATGGGCTGAGGAAGACTATTTCAGAGTTTGGCAATTTTGAAAGTGTAGAGGCAGTTGCCGTAATAGTTATGGAGAGTGTAACCCTTGGCATTTAGTTGGTCAGAGGATCTGAGGGATCAGAGATTGAAACTAGGTTAGTGAGAACAGGGCAGTCATTGGGTTGATGGACTGTTTTGTGGGGCATGGTGAGTTGATTGAGAGAGAAAAAGTTAGGGAGTTTTATCCAGTTGAGCTGAAAGAGAGAGAAGTGCAGTGGTGAGCCCTGTATGGATTAGTGGCAAACTTGGGAATTTTGTTGTAGCAGTATTATAGGTTAAGGTCAGACTTACGCAGGTTTGTAAATGTACGAGAGCCGTAGAGGAGTGTAGAAAGCAGATGTGACCTAACAGTGGGCAGCCTGGCTCTTTGAATTAGGAATGGTTTAGCCTTGTAAAGGGTGCCAAGTTTAATATGAACTTTAATTGTCAGAGAAATATGTTTATCAAATTTTAGATTTTCGTCTATTATGACACCTAGAAGTTTAGTCTGGTTTGTGGGGGTCTATCTTGGTACTGTTTTGAGGAGAGGATTGCGAGAGGGTCTTGGCATGGTCTGGATTTTTTGTTTACAAAGACTATTATCTTAGTTTTTTTTAATGAGTTTATACAAGTTCATTGAGGTGTTTTTCTATGTCTTGAAAAGTAGTTTGCATTTTAAGTTCTTGGGGTGAGGGGCTGAGCAAATAAGCGCAGCTTCATTGGCGTACTGGGTGATGGAGACTAGATGAGTTGCTGAGCTGAGGTTGTTCATAAATATGCTAAAGATGAGAGGACCATGTATGGAACGTTGGGGGACACTGACAAAGATGAGCAGGGGGGAAAGATTATGCTCCCATTTAGTAGCCTGCTGTTGATTGGCTACATAGTTATGGAGCCAAGACAGGGATGATGTACTGAGGCCATAGGATGAGAGCTTGTTTAGTAGTTTGTGGGAGATGGTGTCAAAGGCTTTGGACATGTCAAGAAAGACAGAAGAAACAACCTGGCCTTTTAAGAGATGTTGAATGGTGTTGAAAGTTATTAGGGCAGTGCTAGTACTATGTTTTGGTCTAAAGCCATGTTGGGAACTGGATAATAGGTTGTGACTAAGGAAGTGGTTGAGGAGTTATTGTGGATGCATTTTTCTAGGATTTTTGCAAGGGGGGAGAGGATGGCTATGGGACGGAGGTTAGTTCATTAGAGGGTCTGCCTTTATGAAGGGGAATGATGTGTGATGTTTTCTTGAGAAGTGGGATGTGTCTTTGTGCTCTAGAACAATTAATCAGGATGGATATTGGGTAGGCTATACAAGGAGTGGCAAGTTTTAAAAATTCATTAGGAAGTTGGTCAGCTGCTAGACTGTAAGGTTTTAGTTTGGTTAGGAGAATTTTTATGTAACTAGTTTGAATGGAAGAGAGGGTAGTGAGACCAGCTATGTTGTATGGGTTGGAGACTGCGGCATTGACAAAAAGGCAGGAGTCAGAGCTGGAAGTGGCAGAGTTAAAGATGTTAAGATTTGCACTGGGTGTGACAAGGATGGACAAGATTAGGAATCTGTATATTGGAGGGTCAGCTCAGATTTGACGGTTTGGAGACAGAGAGGCGAGATTGCATTGGTTTGGACATGTGCTGTGGAGGGATGATGGGTATATTGGGAAAAGGATGCTAAGGATGGAGCTGCCAGGTAAGAGGAAAAGAGGAAGGCCTAAGATAAGATTTATGGATGTGGTGAGAGAGGACATGCAGGTGGTTGGTTGGTGTGACAGAGCAATATGCAGAGGACAGGAAGAAATGGAAACAGATGATCCACTGTGGTGACCCCTAACGGGAACAGCTGAAAGAGAAGAAGAAGAGTTTGAATGGAAGTAAAAGTGAAAGGGTTAGGGTTGTCTTGAGGGGGAATGAGAAGAGTGAAAGCGTTGGGGTTGCCTTGAGGGGGAATGGGAAGAGTAAGAGGTTGTTTAGGCTGGTTGCCTAGCAGGGAGGTTACAGTGTTTATAAAGTGCCAATCATTAGCAGAACGGAGTTCCGCTGTGGAGACCCCTAACCGGGAAAAGCCGAAAGACAAACAACAAGTTGAAGTGAGTTACAATAGGGTCGGAGTTATTAGAGGTGACTGGGCAGGAGTTGGGGAATGACTGGGGCTGAGGAGGTGGTTGATGCTTTGCCAGAATTTTTTTTTTTTTTGGGGGTGGGGGTTAGGTGCTTCTGTTGACATGTTTGGAAGTAGGTTTGTTTGTCTTTTTTGATTAGTTTCTTAGCTAGATTCCATAACTGTTGATATGTTAAAAGGTTTATTTTATCTTTGGTGGTGTAGTAAGCTGACCATGCTCTATCTCTTTGTTTAAGTAGCAGTTTGGTGTCAGTGGTTAGCCATAGTAGGTGCTTAGCTTTTGAGCATACTTTCCTAGTGGGACCAAGGTTAAGTATTTTAAGGAAGGTGTCATTGAAATATTGAATGGCCAGTTCTAGTTGGAGGTTTTTAAGGGGTATCCAGTCACATTGTTGAAGTTGCAGGTTAAAAGTACAGGGGGAGAAGTTGTTCATGCTGCAGATGTATTTGAAAGTAATGTTGCTATGAAAATGTACTCATTTTCTGTATAGAAAGGTTGGAAAATGGTCACTGAGGGAGTCAGGAAGGCAGCCTGATAGGTAACTTAGGTTTGGTTTGTTAGTCAATATCCAGTCTAGTGTTTGAGTGCTTATTGGTTTGCTTGTCTGTAAGTGCTCGACAAGTTATGGTTTGGCTGAAGTTAGAGGTTCAGGAGGTTGGAGGGGTTTCTGTAAGAACAGGAGTGCCATTCAAGGTTAAAATCACCAAGAATTATAGTTTATTGGTTGAAATTGTTAGATGCCCAAGAAAGTAGACTTTCAATGGTGGGAAGGTTATTGCCAGGAGGGAGATTAGGTGGCAGTGCTAATTATTGTTTTGCTTGCGTTGATTTGGAGGTGAGTAATTACGATTTCAGAGTTGGGCAGGTCAGGAGGTGTGCAGTGTAGTTGCTCAACTTTGAGGGTGTCCTTAAACATTATGGCGACTATGCCACCTTTTCTGTTTAATCTATCTAGTGTAATGATGTTCTAGCTGGTTGCAGTTACTTTAATGTTTTTAATATGGGGCTTTAACCAGGATTCAGTAATCACAGCTATGTCTGGTGAATAGGGCTGCATGGAATTCACTATCTTTTCTTATGATGCTTCAGAAATTGAAATTTAGTAAAGAGCAGGTCAGTGTTGGAGGTTTTTGGAAGAGGGGTGTAAGTGGGGTAGTGGAGTGAATAGCATATGTTGGGGTGGTAGGTGGGGAAGCTTGCTGGCTGGGTGAGAGGTTATTGTTGGGACCTGGGTTTGGATGGATGTCAGGTTGGAATGTAGTTTGTGTTGAGTGTAGTAAATGATGTCTAAGTTTGGTAATCCGTTTTTGTTATTTGGAATTGGCGAAATTAGGGTAGGAAGCATGTATGTGTTTGACAGGTGTGAGGAGAGAGGTTGAGTTGCTCTAGAGTTGTGGGCTGATGGGAGTACATGTGTGGGAATGATAATAAGTGGAAAGAGGGAGTGTTGGAAAGTAATAGTGTCTTGACTGTGTAACAGTGAAGGGAGGTGGATCTATATAGGTGAGGTAAATAAAATGGAGTAAGAGTGTTGGTTACTAAGGAGTAGTAAATATGCATGGTGGAGTGTAGAGGTTGGATAGTAGAGTCAATTGTAGGAGATAGGATGGGTAGAGTGTATTGGTAGAGGGTAGCTATTGGTCTGAATAATAGAGGGTGTGGTAGAGGAGGTGGGGCTGAGTAAGATGATGTGTGCATATAGGCTATGGGGAGTGAGGGTTGTGGTTGGGTATAAAGTTAAGGAAGGTGGGGGTGGGTGAGAATGGGGGTAGGGGAGCAGAGTGAGCCCAAGCGAAGCGGGCAGGAGCAGGTCCATGAGACAGACTGGTAAGGGGAGATAGCAAGAAAGTATCAGTTGTGGAATACCACACTATAGGTCAGTGTAAGCCAAGAGCTAAAGTGACAGTGTTACACTGATTTGTTTGGGTACGTAACTCGATCACTGTAGTATACCACTAAATTAAATAATGTTACACTGGCTACTTGAACAAGAGGTATACACTGATGTCCTTCAAGAATGCAACTGCAGTCCTGACATATGGGTTGTCCTGCCTCAGGCAGCCCTTCGGTCGGCCGGATTCCAAAGTCTGGGTCCGGCGTCGGCTGATGTCACCTCCTCCCCGACGTCAGAGCGGCTGGGGAATAAATGCATCCGCCGACGCCATCTTCTTCAGTCTTTCTTGCCGCGCGGTGCCCGAAGCAGAAGCAGTTCGCAAGTGCCGGTCGGTCAGCTCCTGTGTTTTCAGTTAACCGAAGTCATCTAAAGCTAAGTACCCCGTTGGGGAACATTTTTTCTTGCCTCAGCCGATGTCAGAAAAAATTGAAAAAGTTAATAATTGTTTGTCTTGTGGTAAACAAATACCTCATAAGGACTTCCATTCTTACTGCCTCCCTTGCCTGGGCCCAGACCACGACGTCTCGGCCTGTGTTGCCTGTGCTTGCTTTAATAAGCGCACACTCAGGCGCCGGACAGAATTTGCCGAAGACTTTTTTGGCGAATCTTGCGCTTATATCATGCCGTCGGAACAACCGACAGCACAAACTACCAAAAACCGCAAGGACCGGGACCTGCATCCTCAGCCCGCGTTGTCCACCGATACCACGCCTAAGCCCTCCACGAGTACATCAGTCCCTTCGGAAGCGGTAATTCAACTGCTCCAGGCCGACGACAATGCTTTACCGCGTTCTTCGGTCCTGGAGGTTTCACCGGTGCCGGTTGTTGATTTTGCTCCAGAAACCGAAGCTCTAGATCTACCCGACACCATTCCTGTGGACAAAGTTACCCCTGCACGTGGGGCAGCTAGCCCTCCTGTATCCATGTCCATCAAGGCCTTTGCACATGCTAAGGCTGCCAGCCAAGCCAAGGCCCATTCTAAACCTACTCCTCAGGGCCCTTCTTCTGATAGACAGATCATGACTCTAGCTGCAGATCTAATCTCTCTTATCAGGGGTTCTCAGCAGCACCCAGACAGAGGTTCTCAGCCGCCTGCAGAAAAAAGGCCTAGAACTGAGCAGGCAGACACCCTCTCTTCAGATGAAGCCTCTGGGGATTCAGAGCACTCAGATACCAAAGAAGAATCCTTCCAGGCCTATGAGGACTCTGATGCTGAGGAATCAATTCCCTCTGCCTCTCCTCCAGAGGATATTTCTTTCAGTGAAGTTCTCCACTCCATGAGAGAACATTTTCAATGGCAGGGTCAGGAATTTTCTGATTCCAGGAAAAGGCTACATACCTTCCTTAAGTTACCTCAGCACAGGCCTTTAGCTATCCCCCCAGTGTTGGACGTCCTGGATGATGTATTCTCTGACTCCAGTGCTTCCCCTGATTCTCTCCCTCCTGCTCCTGTCAAGCCAGACAGATATTACAGGGTCCCTGAAACTCATAAGCATCTCTTTAAGGCCCACTGTGGATCTAGAAACTATTTCACAGGGCCCTAAAGGAGTGGCTACTTCCTCGGCCAAAAACCCTCTGCCAGCTGACAGGAAAGCTAGGTCCCTGGAGAGATGGGGCAAAAAAGTTTATACCTCTTCCACCCTTGCCATGAGGTCACTTAACTGCCTTTTTCAAATGTTTCAGTACCAGGATTTCTTAATGGATGATTTGCAGAAAAAGTTAGCCTCTCCTGAGCCTATAGATAGAAAGGCATTGCAGGATTTGGTTCATAATACCCAGCAGGTTAGCAATCATTTTCTTCAGTGTGGTTATGATGCATTGGAAGCTTCATGTAGGGCAGCTATGAGAGGGGCCGTTATACGTAGACATGCTTGGTTGAAAGAACAGCCACTGCCAGACCATGTTAAAGTAAAGCTCCTGGATGCACCTCTGGAAAAACAGAAGCTTTTTGGTGCTAATGCACAGGATGTGTTGAAGTCTATTGAGGAAAAGGCAAAATCAGTACAGACAGTCAAGGATTTCCTCCAGGTTCAGCCACCCAGATTCAGTAGGAATTGGCCTTCAAAGAATTGGTCCTTTCCAGACTCTGACAAGTTTCAAAGGGGGAAAAACAGGCGTGCTCGAGGTAGAGGACAATACCGAGGCTCCTACAGAGGCCGCCAATGGCAACCACCAAATCAGAGAAGTGGCGCAGGTAGTTCACCTGCACCACAGGGACTATCACAATGACTTAAATTTCACTCTGCCTACCAAGGCTCAAAGAGAAGCACCTCTAGGCGGAAAATTATCCTTATTCTCAAACAACTGGCACATTTTAACCAAGGACAAATGGATTCTGGACATAATAGACAAAGGTTACAGGTTCCACTTCCATACCTTACCAACAGGACAAGGCATGCCAAACGTGCCACAAAATCAAAGGGCAGAGGCACTCATAGAAGTTTCAATGCTGTTACAAATAAAAGCAATAGAGAAGGTTCCTCCTCAGGAACAAGGCCAGGGATTCTATTCAAGACTGTTCCTTGTTCCAAGAAAAGAAAAACAATGGAGGCCTATACTGGACTTGTCCATTCTAAACAGTTTTCTCATTGTGCCAAAATTCAAAATGCTGACGTTACAGCAACTCCTTCCCATGCTGGGCAAGGGGTCTTGGCTGGTTACTCTGGACCTCAAGGAGGCATACCTGCATGTCCCAATCAGACACAGTTGCAGAAGATACCTCAGATTTCTTGCAGGAACAGAGCATTATCAATTCTCAGCATTGCCGTTTGGCTTATCTACTGCGCCCAGAGTATTCACGAAATGCCTGGCATCAGTAGTTGCACATTGCAGGCTCCAGGGAATTCAAATATACCCTTACCTGGACGACTGCCTCATACAAGCAGACAGCAAACAAACCTTGACAAAAAACTTGGACTATGTCATTCAGTTGCTACAGGCTTTGGGATACACAGTCAACATTCAAAAATCAAGACTACTGCCATCCCAAGAGATTGTGTGTCCAGTTTTGCTCCTAGAAAAATAATCACAAATGGCTTTCCTCACAGAGGAGAAACAAGAGCATTTACCAGATTACTTCAAAAGCCTAGCAAAGCTTACCCAGCTGACCACAAGGAAGATCCTGCAGGCCCTGGGGTTCATAGCATCTTGCATTCTTCTGATTCCTCTGGCAAGACTACACATGAGAAAGCTGCAATGGTACCTAAAAAGCTTGTGGTCTCAACACAGCCACAACCTAGAAGACGTAATACCACTCGTTCCATGCCTGCAAAGGGAATTTTTGTGGTGGGCTCAAGCAAGTCATTTAAACGAAGGCATGCCTTTCAACAAAGCTCAAACAAGTCAAACCATTACAACAGACGCCTCAGACCATGGATGGGGGGCACACATGGAGGGCAGATGCATTCAAGGACAATGGACTCCCATGGAAGTGCATCTGCACATAAATCAAAAAGAGATGTTGGCAGTGATACATGCAATGCATCTGCACGTAAATCAAAAAGAGATGTTGGCAGTGATACATGCAATAGAAGCCTTTGGAAAATCTCTTCAGCAAGGTCATCTGCTAATAAGGACAGACAACACCACTGTCATGTGGTATATAAGCAAACAAGGGGGCACTCACTCGTATCCCCTCTGCAGATTAACAATGACTCTTTGGGAAAAGTCCCTGAAACTGAACATCCACTTGCAATCCCAGTTTGTTCCAGGCAAGGACAATGTTCTGGCGGACAGGTTGAGCAGAAATTTCTTGGATCCACACGAATGTATGCTGCAGCCACAGATTTTCTCACAAATAACAACTGCATGGATCTCTTTGCTTCTCATCTCAATCATCACCTGGAAAGGTTCTGCACAAGGACACGCCATCCTCTAGCCTGCAGAACGGATGCTCTTTCCTTCAGCTGGAATGCCCTAACAATTTATGCATTCCCTCCTCTACCTTTACTGACCAAGGTGTTACTGAAGATCAAAGCAGAACAACCAAAAGGAATTCTGATAGCTCCAGACTGGCCAAGGCAGCACTGGTATCCTTTGCTACTGAGCATAACTCACACCAAACTGTGGCCCTTGCCTCAATGGCCTCTGTTCCTAACTCAGCACAATTACAGGATTGTTCATCAAAACCTGCAAACATTGCAGCTGTCAGCTTGGAGGGTTCCATGACCTTGACCCATGACTCCCTCTCCAAAAAAGTTCAGGAAATCTTGCTGGAAGCACGCAGACCTTCCACCAGAAAAACCTATTTGGCCAAGTGGAAGAGATTCATCATCTGGCATGCCAACAAGGGCCAGGATGCATCAGTGATGAGCATGCCTCAGATATTAGAATACTTGGCAGAAATGTTTCATAGTGGCCTCTCATATTCTTCCATTAAAATCCACGCTTCAGCAATCTCAGCAAATTACAACTGTGACCCACCTGTGTTTTCACATCCCTTGCTATAAGAGTTTCTAAGAGGGATAAAGAATATCAAACCTCCCAGAAAACCACCAGTTCCTGCATGGGACCTCAACTACGTCTTGGAAAAATTAACTCTTCCTCCTTTTGAACCAGCAGCATCTTCAGAAATGCAATTTCTCTCCTGGAAAACGGTCTTCCTGTTGGCAGTTACCTCAGCAAGAAGAATATCGGAGATACAGGCCCTCATGGCAGTACCCCCCTTTCTCATTTTTCATCGGGACAGAGTTTCTCTAAGAACCAATCCTTCATTCATGCCAAAGGTAATATCCAGGGTGTCTCTAAATCAAGCAATCCACCTGCCTACTTGCTTTCCCAATCCTCAAAATAAAGGGGAAAAGCTGCTGCATACTTTGGACATACACAGACAATTACGCTACTACTTGGACAGAACAAAGACAACCAGGAAGTCTGACCAACTATTTGTAGCCTATGCTGCTGGAGTGCAAGGAAAAGCAGTCTCCAAACAAACAATTTCAAAATGGATTGGACACTGCATCAGATTCTGTTACTCTTACCATGGAAAAAGTGTGCCAGCCAATATTAGACCACACTCCACCAGAGCTATAGCCACATCCACAGCCTTTCTAAGAGGAGTGGCTACAAAGGATAATCCTAGAGGCTGCTACATGGAGCTCCATGCATACATTTACCACACACTACAACCTGCCATTATACTCCAGATCCCGAGCAGGCTTTGCTTCGGCAGTCCTGCAGGGCCTTCTAGCTACACCATCCCTTGCTTAGATCCTACCACCCCCAGCTTGGCTATGGTATTCAACCCATATGTCAGGACTGCAGTTGCATTCTTGAAGGACATAATACAGTTTTGTACCTACCATAAATGTAGATGTCTGATAGATATGCAACTGCAGTCAGGTTTACCCTCCCTCCTACCCCTCTGTTTTTTCCCTTGGGTCCATTTCCCCCCCCCCTTTCCTATTAGCTGGGGATATCTGTTATGGTGTATCTGTTCATTACTGTTATGCATGTCTGGAATTTTTGTTTATCCATTCACAAAATTTAGCCTTCCTTGGAGGGCACCTGGCATCTGGGGCAAGAAACACTGAAGAAGATGGCGTCGGGGGATGCATTTATACCCCAGCCGCTCTGACGTCGGGGAGGAGGCGACATCAGCCGACGCCGGACCCAGACTTTGGAATCCAGCCGACCGAAGGGCTGCCTGAGGCAGGACAACCCATATGTCAGGACTGCAGTTGCATATCTATCGGACATCTACATTTATGGTAGGTACAAAACTGTACTTTTCCACTTCTGGGCTATGGAAGGGGCTTGGGGGGTGGGGAACTATGACTACGGCGCTGCCATTTAGTCTGCAAGCTACTGAGTTAACTTAAGCAGTGCTAGCTGCTATATTTTGGCAGGATAATTAATTAGAAAACTTATTATGACATACACTACAGTCGCTTCTTGAGTACTTCTGTAGTCTCGGGACCCTGGGCTTTTTATTGTGCATTTAAAGACTGGGTACCATAATCAGAATGCAGGGAGTGAAGTCCATTGTAGAGAGGGCGAGAGGGAACTGTAAGGTAAGAAGAGTGGAATAAGTAACAGTTAATTGTAAGGGGAAAGAAGAGATAGTAGCTCATCAGGAAGCAGTCAGCCAGTTTAAATAGTTAATACAGTTTTCTACGATATGTACAAACAGAGTGACTGTCCAGTCTAAATGGACTGTTCACTGCGTATTTGTACAACAGCAACAAAAACCTTTTTTGGCACTTTACAGTTAATTGCAGAGTTGTGGACATTCAATATTGTAGTGTATGGTCCTCTGTAGTTAGACCTTTCATGCTAAACACCACGTATTGGGTAAAACCAAAGACATTTAAATAATACTCCAGCTATGCTTTAATTAGAGGCTGCTAAACCTACCGCTCAGTGGTGACTAAGCAGTTAGCAAACACATTATGAGCTCTGCTATGAAGTATCAGTTCAGTTTCACTTCACTAAGTGTAGTTTTATAAACAACTTAGAACAGCAGTCTGATGGGTGCCTGAAGCAGAGTATTGGTTAAAAAGGATTCTGTTATGACACTTAAGTATATGTAGGAAGAGACTAAACAAAAGATAATACAAAAACTGGAAGCTGTGTTTTATGCATATGGATAACAATGTACAAGTTCTTAAAAAATGTTTAGTCCCTTTAGTTTTATACACTGGTCAGGCATTTTTTATCAACCAGAGAAGAAGCTGTGAATAGCAGTTAATAAAGATGTGAAATTATTATCTGGGAGGGGAAGAGGGGAAGAGTAAAGTGGGGTGAGCTGATCCTTGCAACAGAACAAGGGTGGTTTTTGATTATCTGATTTTTAAAGGGCTATTTCAGAGCTACACAGCTAAGGCTGCTATACATTGCACAAGCAGAAATCTACATTTCAAAATGGAAAGGGATGATGAGATTCTCCCCAGTTTTATCATCGAGAAATAAGGAGAGACTGGGATTTCGGATACAAATCCTTGAGGAGAATAACAGTAGCCATACAGAATATTGTATTCATAAAGTATTAGACTGTATTCTGAGAAGTAAGCCAACACAGGAATGGAGAAAGGAGATTCTGCCCTTGGGTATGACTGGAGTTAGGGTACAGAGAATAGGCGAGAGGGGGCAGAAGTTTACTGGAGAAGTGGCAAAGGAACCAAGGTATTGGACGCAAATAATTGGGAGGGGGGTAATCGAATGGGAAGAGCCAAGAATACATTTGGGCCGCAGACTGCCTTCCTCATCAGGGATTGATATGGGAGTATAATCATAGAGAAAGGAATAAGAGTTTCTTGAGTGAATACCAGCAATGGTAGAGTTTTTTTTGTTGAATTTGGAACAGAAGATTCTTTTAAAAAAAGAATAATTAGTAAGGTATATAAAATATTGCATGATGGCTGTAGGCATCAGAGGAAGTTAAAAAAGATGGGGAAGTGAGCTTGGATAAACAATTCACAAAGAAACAGTGTGAGGATGTTTTTCCAAATATGCAACAAAGTCTAAGATTTAGGATTTTTGGTTGGCAGTGTTTTCATAGGTATGTTTATATCCCAAGCAGACTCCAAAGAATTTTTTCCTTGGGCAGATTGCAAATGTTGGAAGTGTGATTGGGGGGGGGGGGTAATTGGGAACATCATTTTGGGGGAGTGTAATGAGTTGGCAGACTTTAAAAATTCCCTACAGACAACTCTGTCAGAAATACTTGGTGAGCAAATTAGTGTAACTAAGGAAATGATTTTTTGAGCTGCAGTACAATGTCTGAATTGCCTATTTATAGTCAAGCCTTGCTGAGTTTAATTCTGCTGGCTGTCAAAAAATAATTACTAGAAAGTGAAAGTTTTAAATCTGAACCAACTGTATTAGAAGTAGTGAATATAATAACAGAAGTAAAATAAAGTGGGATCTTTTAGAAAAGGGTAGGAGCAAATTACATAGAAAAAAAATGGGAATTGTGGGAACAGTACATGCAGAATAATGTTTGGGGAGGAATGAGGTTTAAAGGAGGGCAGGAATTGAATGAACTCTGTAATGTTCAACTGACAGTAACTGTATAGAAAGTTGTGTGGTGTATATTATTTGCACCTGAAAATGTTTTCTTCATATTTTTGTTTATGTAACTATATGATTGCCTATGTCATAAGTGATAGTTTAATAGTTTTGATTAAAGAATTGTGTTCAGCAGTGTGGTAGACTTACCCAAAGTCTGTGAAAGTAGTTCTATGAAAAATCAGTTGATGAAACTGGCTTATGTGAAAAATATATTGAGTTACTGTGCATTGTATTAGTAAGAAGGGAGGTTGAAGAATTAGGATGCAATCCACACTGTTGTGAATATAACAGTTGTGTGGAAATTGGATCATTTGCTTATATAGCAGTTTTTTCTAAGATATTTAGCTAAGGTAAGAATGATTTAATGTTGACCTGTAGCGATGTACGTTTTGAAGATTTAGGAGGCAATAATGGTGGCAGATTTGCTTATAGATGCTTGGATATTCAAGACCCTGAGTTTCACAATCATTTTCATCTTGGTAGTATCCTCTGTTAGGCAGTACCTCCTTTCTCCAGGAGGGGCTATATTGGTTAATCCTGAAGTACAGTTTGGATATCCATCTAGTCATCTGCTTTGTATTAAAAGGATGGTAGTGAGTAGCACAACTTAACATGCAGGTGAAGTTTATTCCAGAGGTGTGGGTGGGGGCTGACAAATCTGTACCACCATCATGTTTTATTTTTCTGTTGGTGAAGATTTAGGTCCCTAGTTCTAGTAATGGTGAAGATATCAGACTTTGTGAGAAGAGGGAGGTTTCAGGGCAGTCTGTCTCTAATGGTGCAGTAGTGAGACCGAGATCTCCCTTAAAATGTCTGTGAGGCACTGAATAAAATGATAGAGCTTCCAGTCTGTCTTGGTATCTCAGGGACTTTAGGCTTGTTTGATGTGGTTAGCAAAGTACATTCCAAAAGTGACGACGTACTGGAAAATCTTGATCAATTCCGTGTGTAAAGGGATGATTACTTCTTTATGTTGTGATGATATTCCTTTGGCAATCAGCTGGACTAAATAAAAGGATTTCCAGACACTGAACAGCAAATCACACCAACTGGGCCTCAAGTCAGAGGAACAAGTGTATAATCCAACAGGAACAAAGTTAATAAAATTCCTCCACACGACTCGGTGGCTTAAAAATAATTGCTTTATTAATAAAAGTAAGCGCTTTCGCGTTCTGGTCCAAACGCTTCCTAACGCTTCCTCAGACTTTAATAAAATCACTTTAAACTACTGCTACTAATATAGAGGGTAGTTGTTAAAGACAACCTATAGAATGTCTAGCTTAATTACGACATCATCATTGTATGAACCCCCTCCCCCATCAAATTAACAATGCTGCAACTAGAAACTGAAGACTGCTGAATGCCAAAGTCATCATGTTCAATGTCATAACATGTAATACAGGAAAACACTCGTCTGACTTGCAAAAAATATATGTAATTTACAGTTTATACTAAAAATGCACTCATACATAAATAACTATGTCCACTTATAACAAAACATAAAATTCTAAAATTAATAGCAACAATACCAAACCATTCATGCTGTATAAAACATATGCAAGATAATGTCTTGAATTCTTAGTCAAAGCCAAGTGAAAATAGTGCTTCTCTGAGAGCTATGTAACAAATTCAGTTGTTGTTGTTTGTCTTTCGGCTTTTCCCGATTAGGGGTCGCCACAGCAGAACTCCAGTCCGCTAATGATTGGCAGTTGGTTTTTATGGTGTCGAGTTGCCAGCCCGACACCCAGCCTTCAACAAAGGCACGCCCATTCAAATGCATGTCTTTCAAACGCCCACTCGACCGCGGGGAGGACATGCAGACTCCACACAGAAGGCACTCCAAACTCAAGCCGAGAATCGAACGGAAGAACCTCTTGCTGTGAGGCACAATGTTACCACTGCACCACCGTGGACGTGTTATGTAACAAATTCAGTAAAGCCTCGTATTGTATAAGCAGTAAACAAGGACTGGTGACATAGAATGCTCTGTAAATCCTGACTTCCTAAACAAATATTGCTCAAGTAGCTCTAAATTTCTTCATGCTAGTGCACATTAATGGCTCAGTTTTCATATGAGCAACAAACCTTAATCATGTTTCATTTCGTGAACAAAGAACACAAAATTTTGAAATCAAAATATTCATTGAGACACTTCATAATTAAATCCGCTTGAAAAACAGAAGCATTATAAGCTTTAACTTAAAAGATGTTCAACAATGCAGTGTTAGCAACTTCTTATATCAATAAACAACTCATTCTACATATGACATAAAAATTAATAACAGCATATATTAACAACATCTACCTTAGTAGGCCCTGGTGTTGCCACAGATGAAAGTCGAGAAGTAATGAAGGAGCTACATTGGTCATTGAACCTGTATTTACAGATGTTTTTCATCTCACATTGCTGCAGTCCTTACACTTGGAATATCAAAGTATTAGGCTGAAGACTGACATCAGGGCATGACCAATGTCATATCCTCAGTCTTTTTGCTGCATGGTCCGATGCAGAAGCAGCTCTGAAATTTTCAATTCGGAGTTTCAGACCGAGTCAAAGTTGGCAATATTTTAGTTTTTCTTGCCTCAGTGGTTTACCGGATGTCAGAAAAAGTGAATAACTGTATTTCTTGTGGGAAGCAGATACATAGGGACTATCATACTTTGTGTATTCCTTGTTTGGGGTCTGAGGATTGTGCCAGGTTGGTCTTGTTATAATATGCCGCCGGATGCGACAAAGCAGCTAAACCCAGGCAAGAAGAGGCATCAGTGGAGGAGTCCCAGGGGAGACTTTGATATTGCAGGATGTGGCCTCTCAGGAGGCAGGTCAGGCTGAAGGGGCTTCTCAGGTTACTGTACTCCCTCCCTTCCTAGGGTGGTTAGGCCCTCTCCTTCTGTTTCCAAGGCTTCTCCCAGAGGCAGGCCAGGTTTAGCTTCTGTTGGGGTCACCCTAGTTCATCAGGATCTGTGCCTAAGAAGCACATGCTTAAAATGGCAGAAGATTTAATTACTTTGATTAGAGGTTCTTTGCCCTCCTGATAAGAGGCCTAGGGTGGAACCAGAGTTGGGGAGTTTTGAGCAGGCTTCGGATGTTTCAGAGTCTTCGGCTGAAGACTTGCAGGAGTACTCTCCTTATTCTGATTCTGATGCAGATGATTCTACTCCTTCTGCTTCTCCTCCAGAGGATTTTTCTTTTTCAGAGACTCTTCATTCCATGAGGGAACATTTTAAGTGGGAAGGTCAGGACTTCTCTGATTCCAGGAAAAGGCTTAGGGAATTTTTGCTTTTACCCCAGCATAGGCCTTTGGCTATACCACCTGTTCTGGATGTTGTGGAGGATGTGTTTGCAGAGGCTTCTCTTAATCCTGATTCTTTGCCTCCTGCTCCTGTTAAACCGGATAGGTATTACAGGGTGCCTGAGGCTCATAAATATCTTTATAAGAGTCCTAGGGCGGACCCAGAAACTGTTAGTCAGGGACCTAAGGGTGTCAAGGCCTCTGTTGTAAAATCTGGTTCCTCCAGATAAAGAGGCCAGAGCTTTGGATAGATGGGGAAAGAAAGTCTATACTTCTTCCACCTTAGCTATGAGGGCTTTGAATTGCCAGTTTCACATGTTGAAATATCAAAACTATCTTCTTTCTCAGTTGAAGTCTAAGGTAGATGCTCTGGCGGAAGGCATTGAGTGTAAAGAATTACAAGATTTGGTACATGTCTCTGAACAGGTGGGTAAGCATTCTTTACAATGTGGCTTTGATGCTGTACAGGCCTAGGGTGGCTGCCACTGGATCAGTTCTGCTGAGGGATCAGAATTTATCTGACCATGTTAAGACAAGGATTTTGGATGCTCCTTTACAATCTGATGTGTTGTTTGGTTCACCTGTGGAGTCAGTCTTGAAGAAAATGGAAGACAAAGCTAAATCTATGCAGGCTGTTAAAGATTTTTGCAAGTTCAGCCTCCAGTTTAGTAGGAATTGGCCTGCTAAGGCTTCTTATGATTCACAGTCTAGGGGTAGTAGGGGCAGAGCTCAGAGCTCCTTCAGGCCTAGGACAGGAGTTCACCTGCACAATCTTCGGGTGAGGGCAGGAGCCAGTCCTTAACAGGCCCAATGACCTACCTTTTCAGCTGCCAGATCCTTCTTGCCTGGCAGCACCTTTGGGAGGAAGGTTGGCACTCTTCAAGGAAAATTGGAGTTTGATTACCCAAGACAGATGGGTATTGGATATCATACACCAAGGTTACAAGTTTTATTTCCATACCTTGCCTCCTTTCAAAGGCATGCCGGACGTTCCTCCTCAGCAAAGACTAGAGGCTCACAGACAAATTTCTCTGCTACTTCAAATAGGGGCCATACAACCGGTCCCTCTACCAGAAGTGGTGTTCCTAGTACCAAGAACACGTGGAGACCAATTTTGGATTTATCTATCCTCAACACTTATCTGGACATTCCCAAGTTCAAAATGTTGACGTTACAACAGCTTTTACCTCTGCTGGGCAAAGATCACTGGATGGTGACTCTGGATCTCAAGGAGGCTTACCTTCATATTCCTATCAGGCTAAGTTGCAGGAAGTATCTGCGTTCGGGCTGGGACTTCTCATTATCAGTTCTCTGCATTGCCCTTTAGAGTGTTCACAAAGGTTCTGGCTCCAGTGATAGCTTTCTTCAGGCTAAGAGGAATACAGATCTATCCTTATTTGGACGATTGCCTGATTCTGGCCCAAGGAATTCATCATTTACAATTTGTGATAGCAGTGCTTAGATGCCTGGGGTATTCTGTGTGCGAAATAAAGTCCTCTCTTGTACCCTCTCTGTTCATGTGCTTTCTGGGTTTGTGACTGAATACAGCATCCCAGATGGCCTTTTGACCCCGGACAAACAAAGAATCTTTCTCTCTACCTCCTTCAATTGTCTCATCAGTCCAGGCTGACTGCAAGGGGAGTCCTTCAAGCGTTCGGGTTCATGGCATCTTGTATTCTGGTGCTTGCCAAAGCCAAACAGGATATGAGGAAGCTACAATGGTATGTCAAAATGTATGGACACAGCACTGCCAAGATATGGACACTGTCATTCAGATAATACCTTGCATTCAAAAGGAATTTTGTGGTGGGCTCAGGAATGTCACCTAAACAAGGGACTCTCTGTGACCCGGCCAGAGGCGAGTCAGATTCTAACGACGGATGCCTCAGACAAAGCTCATCTAAATGGAAAGTGGGTACAAGACGCCAGACTTCAACATCTACATATCAACTTGAAGGAGATGTTAGCAGTCCAATTTTCATTAATAGCTTTCAAGGATTTGCTTCTTCCAGGGCAGGTGTTGGTTCTAACAGACAACACAACTGTCATGTGGTACATCAACAAGCAAGGGGGAACACATTCTTATCCTTTATGCAGACAAGCAATGATTTTGTGGGAGACTGCTCTCAGTTTGCAGCTAAATCTTCAGGCAAGGTTTCTGCCGGGAGCACAGAACTCCTTAGCAGATGTGTTGAGCAGACAAATTATGGATCCCCGTGGAAATTGGATCCTCATGTATTTCAGAAATTGACAGTGTTATGGGGAACTCCAGACATAGATCTGTTCGCTTCTCCGCTAAACTACCAGCTGCCAAAGTTTTGCACAAAAAGGTTTCATCCCACAGCTTGGAAAGTGGATGCTCTTTCATTCAATTGGAGCAATCTTCATGTGTATGCCTTTCCACCTCTGCCTCTCCTCCCAAAGGTACTCCTGAAGGTCAGACAGGACAAGCCAAAGATGATTTTAATAGCTCCAGATTGGCCTCGACAGCACTGGTACCCATTACTGAGAAGTCTGGCCTCCATGGCCATTGCCTTGATTCCACACCTGCTGTCTCAGGAGAACAGTCATTTACTCAATGTCAAACTTCACTCTCTTCACCTAACAGCCTGGCATATTCTGTTTTAAACCCTGGAGGGTCTCAGCTTCCACAGCAAGTTTTGAATGTTATTTTGGAGGCCAGAAGGCCTAGTACAAGGAAAGTGTAGATAAATGGAAGAGATTTTTATTTTGGAATACAGCAAAGGAATTTTATGTTTCTAAGCCTAATTTGAGTGTGGCTCTTCAATATCTTACTGAGTTACTGGACAAAGGGTTGTCCTTCTCTTCTATTAAGGTTCATGCTGCAGCAATTTCTGCTCACTATGACTGTGACCCACCATTGTTTTCTCATCCTTTGTTTAAGCAATTCCTTAGAGGGGCAAAGAATATAAGACCCCCACGTAGAGCTCCTACTATTGCTTGGGATCTCAATTTTGTGTTGGAGAAACTCACTCTACAACCTTTTGAGCCTGCAGCTACTGCCGAGTTGAAATATTTATCATGGAAGACTGCTTTTTGTTGGCCATTACCTCTAGAAGGGTTTCTGAATTACAGGCCCTTATGGCAGTTGAGCCTTTCTTAATTTTCCATAAGGATAGGGTATCTTCTAATCCTTCCTTTATGCCTAAAGTGGTTTCTAGTGTGGCTTTAAACCAAACTATTCATTTGCCTACTTTTATGCAAACCCCCAAAATAAAGCGGGAAAGAGTTTGCACACTTTGGATATACACAGGCAGTTACAATATTATTTGAGCAGAACTAAAGGGTTCAGGCAGTCTCAGCAGTTATTTGTTTCATTTGCTTTGGGTTCTCAGGGCAAGCCTGTGTCAAAACAAACTATTTCTAAGTGGATTGGGTTTTGTATTGCTTTCTGTTATTCCCATCATGGTAAGGAGATTCCAGCTGGGATTAGGCCTCATTCCACTAGGGCTACTGCCACTTCTACAGCTTTTTAAGGGGTGGCAACTAAAGATATTTTGGAGGCAGCTACTTGGAGTTCAGTGCATACTTTCTCTAAGCATTACCACCTTCCACTTTACTCTAAATCTAGGGCTGGTTTTGCCACTGCAATTTTACAGGGCATTTTGGCAGCTCCTACTGCTTTATAGTTTTGCCATCCTCCCTTACCTCTGCTTTGGGATTCAAGGACTGCAGCAATGTGAGATGAAGAACATAGTACAGTTTTGTACCTACCATAAATGTAGATGTTCAAGATCCACATTGCTGCTGATACCCTCCCTCCTTCCCTCTGTAGTTAGTTGTGTGGTTTGGGTTGTAAATATTGTGGATATTGTATATATTGTACATATGATTAGTGCAAGGGTGGTTGGTTGTTTTTTGCTGTCTTTTGGTTTTGACCTTTCTTTTTTAGGGTCTTCTGACATCTGGGGCAAGAAAAGACTGAGGATATGTCATGCGCATTTATACCCTGACGTCCTGATGTCAGTCTACCGAGGACAGCGGACTACCCAAGTGTAAGGACTGCAGCAATGTGGATCTTCGAACATCTACATTTATGGTAGGTACAAAACTGTACTTTTTCAAGCTCCCTCTAGTGGTATATTACTACATTCAAAAACTTCATGCTAAAACAGAAAAGCTGCAAGATTAAAAATTGTTTTCAGTACATCAAGGAATTGTTTAGTCTCTACTTGATATGCATTGTTGTTGTACAACATATCAGTAAGTCTTTTTATATAAAAGCTTAACGTAGATGCAGTCAGTGTCTGCTTAAAATCAAAATGAATATTCCTTGATGTATTAAAAGGAATGGAAGAAGAGAGAAACTGATAGTTAAAGAACTATTCCCCCCACAGACAATGGAATGGCTTCAGCTAATGTTAAGTTCTACTTCCGCTGCCAATATTTCTCTGGCCTCCATGTTGGACAGGTCTTGAGCCAAGGAGAAGGAAAAAGTATAAGTCTGACAAAAGTGAGAATTTTTTTATTGGAAGTGTCCAGGAAACATTCTTCAGGTCCAAAAGTGCTGTCCAGATTGGATCTGAAATAAGTTCAGAGGTCAGAGCTGACTGCTCCTCTTCTCCATTCCACCTGTTCTCTGCCCTGGTTCTTGCTGGAACTGCTGAGCCCAAGGCTCCATTCCTCCAAGAAAGGAGGTACTCTAGACCACCCTCAGTGGTCTGTTCCTCCTAGTCATCGTGAAGACTTACAGAACAGGATGTTGATAGGATGAAGAGGAAGTTGCTCAGGGTGTAGATTCAGCTTGAGGTTCTCTTGGGAATGTACTGAAAATTGTTCCAACATACTCCTCTCTTATTTCTGTGGTACTGGTCCACCCTATATCAGAACTGGTATCTCTAGTTCCTTCCTGCACCTAGGCACCTTTGACATCATTGATAGTCTTGGTTACTTCAGTTCCGACAGCATCCTTTTCACCTCTGACATGTTTGGGTTTGGGAGAGATTTGAAGCTGAAGAGTCTGTGTCGAGGCTTGAGGTGAAGGGTAGGCACTGTTTTTCTGTTGTCTCTACCTCCTGGGGCATTGGCTGTCGACAGCTTGCATCTGAAATTGGCTTTGGAGCCAGGGTACATTGGTGTGGGAGACATCCTTTTGTCCTTGGACAGAGGTGGGTCCTTGGAGCTGATTGCAGCTTCGGCCATCGAGGCTTTCCATAGGGTCCTGGCTGTGCCTAAGGAGAAGGCCCCTCAGTCCGGTTTGGTTCATCCCAAACCCCATCAGGATTCCGCATCTTCTTCCTATCTTCATGTCCAACAGGGACCGTCAGTACTTCGAGCTTCTGAGATCCCATGCTATATAATCTCCCGGTCTGATTCTGAACCTTCTGATCTCCCAACAGAAACAATTTAGAAGAAACAGACTTGCAAATGGAAGTTCATAGACTCCTCTCCAGCGTTGGTCATAGAAGACACTGATTTGGATGAAGGTGACAGGTCTTCCTGCTCTCCCTCAGAAAATATCACCTTTGGTGAGATCCCGAGTTGATGAAGCAGAACGTTGGATGTTCCAACCAAGATGCCTCTTCTGATGAGTCATTGTTCTTAGCTTTTGGTTCTGGTCCTACATTGTCCTGGGTGGTACCACTCATTGACCCTGTCATCAGTCTTATGGCTCAGCAGGCATGGAAGGACCCTGATGTAATGGAGCCCATCTCTAAGGAAGAATTTTGGCAGCTCTGAAAGATGGAACACATTGGAGCAAAGGTCCTCCAGTAGATGCTGTTGTGGTAGCAGCAGCCATGAAAAAATAGTTCTCCTGAGGAAAGTTTCTCCATTCATTCACCCACCCTGTCAACAGGAAGTCTAGAGTGATGGACAGGTTTGGGAAACAGACTTGTGCCTCAGTAACTTTTGCTGTAAGATCAATGAATTCTTTGGCTCATGTTACTAAGTTTCCGAGGGGGTTGATTAAAGAGCTCTCCAAATCCCATTCTGGTAACTTGCTTGCAGGTGTTCAGAAGAGACTGACTGTAAGGTAGACTGCTGGAAGTTCAGTCTCGAGCGTAGCCATACAACACGCTCTAATGCAGGTGATGGCACAGCCAGGGCAGCAGGCACTAACATCACCATGTGTCATTACACCTGGATCCGTCTTTGTGACTTCATGGAAGGGTTCAATATGTCTTTTGTAAATGCTCCCTATGATGGGTCCACACTGTTTGGACCCAAGACCCACTTACTAGGAATTAGCAGGAAGGGAAGACACGCTCTGCAGTGAGAATTCCTTTTTCCACTTCTCAAAGAAACTTCTTTAGGAATCAGAGGAAGAAGATGTGGTTAAAAAAATCAGAGTTCTTACCAAGACTTTCCTGGGGATAGGCCCCCTCATAGCAAAGGGGAACTAACAGACATCAACCTAGGGGCAGACGTGGACCACACAACCATCGCTTCTGCAGTCCTTTTTCAGAGAAGCCCGATCAATGCTCCTAAATAATTGCCCAACTGCTGCATTCTGGAGGCAGTCGGGGGGGGGGGGGCATTTATCTTCGCACCCACAAGCCTGGCAAAATCTAACTACAGATATGTAGGTGCTAAAGATGATTTTCTAGTGACTATTCAATTCCCTTTTCTCTTCCTCCTGAAAAATAGAGGAATGTCCCCATGTTCCACCTAGTCAGTGGAAACCAGCAGCACTAAGTTTCAAAACTACTAGAGAAAGAGTCATCCAACTGGTCCCCCAAGACCAGTTACAATCCGAAGTCTACTGAAGGCTCTTTTTTAGTGTCAAAGAAAACAAGGGGACCTCAACAACAATTTTGGATATCAGTCACCTGAATCAGTTTGTGAAACTGACAACATTCTGGAAGGTCACAATTCAGTCCATGTTGCTTCTGCTGAGGAAGGATGATTGGATGTGCTCCATAGATCTCCATGTGAAGATAGTGAAGCACTCCAGGAGATTCCTCAATTTCGGCTGGGAGCCTACCAATTCAGAGCCCTGCCTTTCGGTCTCACCTCAGCCCTGAGGATGTTCACCAGAGGTCAATTCCTAGTTGGTCAGATCCGACCACAAGCTAATCAGCCTAGACATCCACATCCCACCCCCAATGAGGGAAACCATCGTAAAAAGCTTCTCCAAAGCCAACTTCGCACTTCTTAAGACAGAAGTGGCAAACTTCATGACACCCATGCAGATGGACAATAGAGTCCATAATAGAACCAAGGTGTTATCTTCCAAAAAAAGGAAGCCAATCTGGTGGTCCTCTGCCATAAACAAACTCTACAACAGAAGAAAGAAACTATTGCAAAAAAGAGTAAAATCCCGTGACTGGAAGAACTCCCTGGTCAACCTCAGTAAGAAGCTGAGATCCCTCATAAAATCCTCCAAAGCTAGTTACGAAAATAAAATTGCCACTGACTCTAAAGACAGCCACAAAGCATTCTATAGCTATGTCAAGAATCTCAATGGGAGCACTCCGATCTGCTCTGTTACAGCACAATGGCACTAAATATACAGAACCAACTGATATTGCCAACATCCTAGCAGATAGGTTCAGTGCTAACTTTACCCCCCTCTCACCCCATAGAGGGCCCATCTCTATACCGGAAGAATGCAAAGTTCCTATAATCACGGCTGCATAGGTAAAAAACACACTCTCCAAAGCCAAGAACACAGCATCCATGGGACCTGACAATATCCAAGGCTGCGTTCTACACGAACTACAGAATGAACTGGCACCCTACCCAAGTACCATGTTCAATCATAGCCTCACCTCAGGCTTTGTACCCACTGAATAGCGCACCATGACGGTTATCCCACTCCACAAAGGGGGAGCCACGATGGACCCCGGGAGCTACCACGCCATTAGCCTGATGAGCCTGGTCTGCAAGGCCACGGAACGTATCATTGTGGAACTCATAAGCAAAGACATTGGTAATCTCCAAACTCTGGACCCTACCTAGGTTGGATTTGTAAAAGGCAGATCATGTCTCCTAATCCTGATTGACTTCTTTGAAGCAGTCACTAAAGCCATAGATGAGGGTAAAATGGTTCACACAGCTTATCTAGATCTCGCCAAGGCTTTCGACACCATCTCCCACTCTGGAATTATAGATAAGCTCACTAAACTAGGTATAAATCCCTATGTCACAAGATGGGTTGCCAACTGGCTCACTGACAGAACCCACACTGTGAAAGTAGCGGATTTCAAATCCGACTTCAGACCAGTGACAAGTAGGGGTACCACAGGGTTCAGTCCTGGGTCCTCTCCAGTTTGGTATCTACTTCTCTGAAGTGCAGGCTAACACAGAAGGTCTTTGGCTAACAAAGTTTGCAGATGACTGCAAAGTAGGAGCCATAATCAAAACTCCTAACGATGTGGACAAACTACAAAAGGGCCTCACTGAGACAGATACCTGGTGTCAAAGCCATGGCCTGAAGCTCAATGCCAAAAAGTGTATTGTCATCCCCTTTGGTAAAAACTCTGTACCCATGAACTACCACATAGCTGGTAGTCTACTTAATGCCGAAAATGTGATAAGAGACCGTGGGACACAGGTAAACAGTAGTCTCTCCTTTGATAATCACATCACCACAGTGGTCAGGAAATCCTTCTACGTGGCTCATCTCATCGCAAAAGGATTCTCATCCAGAAAAAAAGAGGTCATTGTTCCCCTCTACTCATCACTCATTAGACCCATTATGGAGTACAACGCCCCTTTTGGTATGTACCTCACAAGACATCTTCAACAACTGGAAACACCACAGAAATACCTCACAAAGAGGATTACTGGCCTCAAAAAGATGCCTTACGCAGACCGTCTCAAAAAACTACAGCTTTACTCCATCGCATTTCGCCCACTCAGGGGCTATCTCTGCCTAACATACAAAACTATGTCAAACCCAGAGCTGTTGGACATGCTCCACTTAAAGAAATCCCTCCGAGCTACACGCTCTAGGGACCTAAACCTTGTCATCACAATAAACAGAACATGCTGGAGGGATAGATTCCTGTCCCAGAGACTTTCCATACTCTGGAACAGACTACCTATCTATGTCAAACAGAGCTCCTCATTAGCACTCTTCAAGAAAAATCTTGATGATTGGATGGGAAATTCACCCCAGAGATCACTTCTGTGGCTGTGCTCGACAGGGGCACAGGAAAATAATTTTCTTGGGTGGTAAAAGCCAGGGTACATTTTTTGGCTAGGCGTATATAGGCCTTAGGGCCAATAGCCTAGTACCTACCTATGAACCTAAGATAATGCTAGTGGTGACAGTGCACTTGCATCTGCTAGGTATCCAAGCCTTCTTGGGGAAAGTAAGATATTCTGGGCAGATGAATAGAAGTCTTGGGGCTCAGAGTTGAAGTTGGCATTAAAATTTATTTTCAAGGATATTGGCAGTGTCAGTTGGGTCAGAATAGGAGACCCTATTATGAGTAAATTCTGTGAACTTTCAGTAAATGATATTTAGATTTGATTTGGGGGTTAAGAGATTCAAATATTTTGGGCACACCCCTTTCTAGCACATTTGATGTTTTGATGGATGGATAAATGTGGTTTTGATGTTTTCCTTGTCAAGTAGCTTTTACAGATGAGAAGCGTTACTCTGCTTAATTATTTTGGGTGGTAAACCTTAAAAATGGAGATGTTTGAGTCCTACGTCTGAACTTCTTAGAGCAGGAAATCTGTGCAAAGCCCAAAATAACGGATGGATAAAGGCCCAAAAAATAGGGACAATTTTTAAATATTGCTATTACAAACTTGGAAAGATGAGAGAGTAACTGGTTATGCGTTAGCATTAATTTCCGGAAGGATTAAGTCTGAAAATCAAATGCCTGCCATTATTTTCTGACTTCAATTTTCAGTCATTTGGCAGAAAAATACAATTTTATGAGAATTAGACCAAAAATAGTTGTAAAAAAGTCAGTACATTCTGTGAGAATCTGGACAGTTGGGGGCTGTGGATCTTTGAACTGAAGTTAGTGCTGCTTCTGAACAGCCAAAATAATTGCATCTCTATCCTTGGATCTGGCAAATTGTATAACTTTGTGAGAAATGCCCTTTGCAATAAGCGTGGCTCTGGTAAATTGTATAATAACTTTGTGAGAAATGCCCTTTGTAATAAGTGCAGGTGCATATTCCCAACTTCCTATCAAATTGGAGAAATTGAAGCATTCGTAGAATTGTCAAGAAACTTAGATGTTTTGCAATGATTTCAGTAATAGAAGGATGTTGAGATGCTCAGGGTTTCCTAAAATTTGCAAGTTCTTCCTTCTTTTTCAGGCTTCACAATCCAATAGTTTATTTTAAAAACAACCGTTAAATTGCAAAAATCTGGTCATTTAATATGAGCTTCCTAGTATTTGTTTGTAGTAAATGCTTGTCCTCTGAACATTTGGTCTGCATGCTGTTATCCTTTAAATCTTATTGTTTATGCCAGCTAAGTGGTTTGTAGATGTTTCAAGTAGTCCACTTTGTTGCAGGTATGTTGCATCATAATGACAAATCATGAAACAACGCTGGTTGATTGTTTCATGCACACTACACACATAACTGCAGGATCTAATTTCATTACAGAATGTGCAGTCGTGATAATAGGATGAGAATTATCACAAGAGGACAATAGTTCACTTCTGTGGTTTTGTGTAACTTTGTTTATGCCAGCAAGCTGTGTCCCATTGTTGCCTTTGGGCTTTTATATCTGATATTAACCAGGGGTAGAGATTTCTATTAAATCTGTTTTTGTCTATGGGAGAGAACATATTCTGAAGTGGTAAGCCGGTGGGTTTTGGAAGTATTGTTCTGTGAATTTAGGGTTTAAAGGGTTCTAGTCAACTGAGCTGAGATGTGTAAAAAATAAGTTTTCTTGTTCGGGAATTGACAGTTGTAAGAATTAGGAGTTTTTGAAGTCCAATGAGAAATGAAAGGGAGATAATCTGAAAGTGGAGCTTGAGAGAACAGAGGTAAAAATGCATTGGTGGGGTGAGTTAATTAACATTGTTTAGAAGTAGCTCATGATAATCTTGGGTTGGGATGGGCTGGAAAAAAGAATTTTGCGAAGCAGTGCTTTTTAATGCTATAGTGGATCTTAACCAGTCCAGGGTATACTTACAAAGCATTATGAAATTATTTTTGTGTATTCATGGTGAAAGTTTTTAAAATTTATTTTTAAGCTGTTGAGGGGAAGAGTAAGAAAAACAGTCAGAAGTAATCTACGTTTAAGTTGCCTCTTAATGGACATTTGACCAAGACGTATTTGGTGTCTGTTGGAATTGGCAAAGTTAATGGAAGCTGTGGTGTTTTCCCTTGGTGTTTGATGTAATACCATTGAAGCCGCAGTGGTACCAGCGGTAGTGTTGTTGCCTCGCAGCAAGAGGTTCTCCTGTTCGATTCACGGCTGGAGTGCCTTCTGTGTGGAGTTGTCCTCCTCGCGGTCGAGTGGCCTCAGAAAGACATGTGTGAATGGGTGTGCCTTCGCTGAAAGTTGGGCGTCGGGCTGGCAACTCGGCAGTATTAAAAAAAAAAAAAAAAATCTACTGCCAATCATTAGCGGACCGGAGTTCCGCTGTGGCGACCCCTAACCGGGAAAAGCTGAAAAGACACACATACCTTCTTTCTTTTTGATACCTCTCCAACCATTTCTGTGGATGGTAAGGACAGAATTTAGACTGCGAAGAGGGAATTTGTCCTTCTGTCAAATTTCAGGAAATGAGTATCTCTGTCTTGTATTTGGTAATCTGTGCTTCAGGGATATCTCTTGTTAGTGATTCTTTGTCAGTGAAGAGCAGTGGTTGTTTTTTTGTGTACTTTAGGTGGACTATTGTGACATTTCAAGATGAATGGACCAGTGTTTTGATTGTGTCCCATTCATTGAGTAGGTGTTGAAAGGCTAACTATAATTTTAAGAATTTGTGTAGATGAGATCTTTGTTTTTATTTGCGAAGAGTAAGCAAACTCCATGTCTTAGAGTAGATTTTTTTTCTTGTAGAGGGGGGTGAGTATATTTGAGAGACAGCATGTGAACAAGTAGTTTTTCATTGGGTGTTGTACACATGTATGTTTTGAACTTGAGACTCTGGCTAGGCTTTGGGTATAGAGCTGCTGGAAGTGTAAATGAGAATTTAAAGTAGGAGCATAGAAAGTAGTGTGCATTGATGCACTTAAACACATTTGATAACAAGGTGAACTAAGTAGTAAAATGGGGAGGGTGATTTAAAAATGTTTGTGTTGTGTCATGACACTTGCAACTTGGATCTACAAAGAGGAGGTGTTAAGACCATCAAGTACTGCTGTCACCATTAACCATATGTAAGGAACCCAGAAGTGTTTGATTAAGTGGAATAGTATGTACAGAAAGAATTGCTTCTATTACCATTAGTGGAGTACTGCATTATCGAATGTTGGTAACACAGTCAACTGTTTCCGTTAGTAACTTTTAAGTATGTAGATAGGGTACAGAAATTTAAGAGAAATGTTGGTAACATCAGCGGAGAAAATAATTATTATAGGGAGAGAGAAGATAGACAACTATTGCTGCTGACAAAAGCTGTATGAAGAGTGTTATAGCAGGAAAGGAGGTTATTGTTGCCGCAAGTAGTGAAGGAGAACATACTTTATGGAATGAAGAGTTCTGAGGCTACTGCAGCTGTCTGCATTGGGAAGTTAGGATACTACAGCTCTTGCTAGCAGACTAGAGAAGAGGTATTTAATACAGGGTTTAGATGGGTCTGTGAGCAGCTAATAGCAAGTAACTCTTAAACATGCAAGTTAGTTCATGAGTGGTGCAGTAAGGAGACTATTGCTTTTCAACAGTAATGTAGGTGAGAGTTTCTATAGAGATTACTAAGACAGTTGACTATTGCTGCCACCAGTAGCAGCATGTTTGGAGAACAGTTAGTGAACTGACAGGTATAGTAAGGAGCATAGTGCTGCTGCCACCAACAATGTAAGGAAGAGTTGTCTGCAGTTGAGGTTAATAAGTCGGACCCTATTGCTGCCAGCAGTAGCTTTAGGAATGGGCATCATTTGGTTTATCTAAACTTGCGTAATGACACTAATGCTAATAGAAGAAGTGTAAAGGATGTAACAGCCGGCCAGCTTCCACAGCTTTAGAGCACCTTCTACGAACCCACATTGTCAGCTTGAGTTGAGCTGACCAAAAGACAAATTTGGGCACGAAGCCCTTCAGAACTTTACCACCATTGAAGATTGCTCTCCTTTGAAGCTTTCCTGGATCGATGGTTGGCTTGTGCTTTATTTCGCTGGGCAGGGAAGTTTAGGGAAAACACTTCTATTTTCTTAATTTTATTGATGCTTTATTACTTTCCTCTTCAGGAAGATTATTTTAAAGCTAGGAGTGTTGTGTTTTAATGGATTATCCCGAGAATCTAATCTGCTTTTGAATGGAGCACTTGTTTTTTCTTGTCAGTTTAAAAGTAGTGTTGACTAACTGAAGAGATTTTCTGTGGAGAAGTTGCATTTATTTTTCCTTGGTAGGGCTGACCTAGTGTTATAAATGATATTTACTGGGTTGTTTGTTTTTTTTTCTGTCAAAAAGTTACTTTTATGGACCATTAGTTTTACTGGCAGTTGTTGCCCCGTCTTCCCTGGGAAAGAAGCAGCATTTTCAGTTTGACCATGGAACCGACGGGTCCCACAGTTGGTCCTTCTTCCAGCCATAAAAAGAAAAAGTTAAGTTGTCACCAGAGCAGGTTAGAATTTTGCCTCAGTCGCAGGTGGGTGACTCCACTGTGGCATTTGTTGCACGTCCGACCACTCATCCTTTACTCTGGATCCCTCTGGTGTAGCACCTACAGTCACTATGCTATGAACCAGGGGTTAGCCATATCCTCTGCAGTTGTTGAAGTGGGCAAGGGAGAGAGGGAGGCACACTGTTGTTGGCACTGGTAGAGGGAACAGGCATGGTTTCACTTTTGTGTTACAGTGCTGTGCCCATCCATGGGGAAGCAGCTGCAACCAGTAGTAAAATGGTTGGTTTAAAAAAAAAAAAAAAAAAATGAGAGCAAACCAAGCATGTACCTACTTGTCAAATTTCTTTGTGTAGGAGTAGTTTACTGAGTCTTGCTCCAGGTTTAATTCAGGCTATTGCATCCTCCTGTAAATTTTTTTCTGGTAAAAGGGATTTTTTCCTAAAGAGATTCAAAATTCTGAGTCTGAACAAGAAGATGCAGGGATGGAGTCAGGGTTTTTCTCATTTTTCCGATTCAGACTTAAAGGAGAGCTCAGTTTCTGATTCTCCCTGTGGGGGGGGGGGGGGTCTCTTTCTCTGAGCTACAGTGTGCCTGTGTTTTCAACTGAGGTTTGTCAAGTCCTTCAGAAAAATAAAATGAGCTTTTACAGAAGGATTTTTCAGAACCTACACCCATTCTTCCTTTCCTGTCTGCTTTAGAGAATGTGCGTCTTACCACCTGCAATTTTCCTGAGTCAGACAGCTTTCCCTAAAAAGGCAAATTGGCTGTATAAAGTTCCTCGGCCTTTAACATTTTTATACCGTATTCCCAAATGTGACCTAGCAGCTGTAGTTTTAGTTGACTCCACTACTGCCAAGCATTTTAATTCCGATCTACTCTTTCTGATAAGGATGGGAAAACTGTTAAGTATGGGGAAAAGTATGTACTTCTGCAGTTTTCATATCAGAATTTTAAATGGTCAGGCTCGTACATTAAAGTTTGTACTGACAAATTGTGAAAGTATGAGATGTTTCATCTACAGTTTGTTCTTGTGAAGAAAAGTCTGCTTTAAATAACTTGTTTTTTTTTTCTATTGGATAGGTCACTGCTCGTTTGTACTGTGTGTATGACTCTGTTGATGCTTTTTCCCTGGCTATGGCTACTGTTACTGTTTTAATGAGATTTGCATGGCTGCATTCTCAGAACCTTCCAGGTGATGCAAAAATGAGATTTTAAATTCTCTCTTGGATAGAGATCTGTTTGGTGCCTCTGCTGCAGAGGTGATTAAAAAGTGTGATGAAATTGGCAAACTGATCCAGGAAATCTCTTAAGATTTTTCAACCCTTCTTTTCCAAATTGTCCAAGGATTTTCTTTCTCCTCATCTAGCTTTGGTAAAAGATATAATCAGTTTCAACAGCGTTCAGGTAAACAGAAGTTTAAGAAGAATTGGCAAGGGGGTTCCAAAAAGATGTCTCAAATGTCCCAAAACCAAAGACAGCCCAACAAGTCTGAATGATTCTTGAAGATACCTTGTGACCTACTCCCATCCTAGCCAACTTTTTTCTTCCAGAAATCAGAATCTCCATTTTTATCTTTGGCAACATATTGTTTCAGACAAATGGGTTCTGCAAATCATTCATTAAGGTTACAGATGGCAATGGGAGGAATTCCTCCTTTCCAGCATGTCATTCCTTGTCCTCTAGATGACACTCTTATTTCCACCTGTTCTTCACATGCTGTCCCAAGGAGTGATTGAACCAGTTTATCATTCCTAGGTGGGGAAGGGTTTTTATTCAAGGATGTTCCTAGTGCCAGAGAAAGAAAGTGCTTGGAGACCAGTTCTGTATCTTTCATTCCTGCAGCTGTTTGCCATAACACCCAAATTCAAAATGATGTCGCTTTACAACCTGGAACTACTACTACTTTCAAGGTTCCTGGTAACACTGGACCTAAAAGATGCTAATCATCCAGACTTCACATTCAAAAGCCTTTCTTGCCTCCCTCACATGGGATGTCAACTAGACACCTTAAGAGAGCTTTTCTTCCATAGGTAACAAGCAGATCTATATTTAGATGTTTTCTAGGGTTTTCCACTCAGACTTCAGTAACTGCAAGGGAATACCTCAAGATGATTCTCATGATACCCCTGGCAAGAATCTGAAATCTCTGGTCCCAGCATCAACACCCTTTATCTTTTCAAATCCAAATGTTGGTGTTTGTGAGAAGAGAAATATTTTGGTGGAGACAATGGATTTCCTTAAATCCAGGTCTCTCTTTCTCCCTCCCTGCTTCAAAGCAGCCATTCACCATAGAAGTTTTGGGCTTTGCTTTGGGAGCAGTTTCAGGAGTGATAAAATTGTAGAGGTATGGGACACCAGGGACAACAAGGACAGACACTGACAGACGCACAGATATCAAGGAGGTGCTTGGCCCTGATCAAGGCACTCGGCTGTCTAAACCAACTTTGTTTCCCAGGATCTCCTCTTAAAGTGGTTTATAGACAATACCACAGTCATGTGGTATATCAACAAGCAAGGGGGTACTAGCTCGTATCCTCTTTGTAGACTAACCATGTTAGCTTGGGGTATAGATTTACAGCAAAGTTGTATGGCAGACATGTTGAGCAGAAGCAGGACAGTCCCTCAGGAATGGAAACTAAATCCGGGAGATTTCCAAGATTTGATCCACCTGTGGGGAATTCCTCAAGTAGACCTCTTTGTCTCTTGTCTAAGCAATCAACTGTCAATTTTCTGTTCCATGATTTTGTGCAAGAAGTCTTGGAAGGCAGATGCCGTTTTTTTTTTTTTTTTAACAGGAATCTTCTTGTATGCCTTTCTACTAATATCCAGGGCACGTCTCAAGATTCAGAAGGACTTCCCAAAGATCATTGTGGTGACTCTTTTCTGGCCCAGGCAATAGTTGTTTTGGCCAGGAGCAATTACCACAAGCTTTTCACAGACTGGATATACTCGCATAAGAACAGAGCTATTTGCACCCCAACATCAGTCCTCTTCATTTGTCTGCTTGGAGGATAGGGCTCAATTCCTTTTAGGCACCTGGTTACTGAGATATCCAGCTGGTAGTAATGTAGGCAAGAAAGTCACCTACTAGATAGTCCTAAATATTTTGGTGAGGATAACAGATGCCCTTAAATCCAGGCCTCCCCTTTTCCCTCTTGCAAATGGTAGAGGTTTTCTAGTTGGTGCCAACAACATAACCAGCACTCATTCATGGCTAGTTGTTCTCTGGTTTTACAACATTTGTGTGAGTAACTGTCCTGTAGCATTTATTCCTCAGTCAGGGTTCATTTATTGGCCATTTCAGCATGGCCTTCCCATGGTTCTTCTTCTTTCAGTGCAGTCTCATGTCAAAATGAACCAGCTAATGTAGATGGCTTGAGGTTCTTAACATGAACAACAGTTTCACTGATTGTTCTGACCTCTGTAAGAAGAGCATCTGCATAACAAGTCGTTATGGTGAGTCATCCCCATTTCATTTTCATAGGGATGGGGTTTCTTTGACAACTAATCCTTTTTTGCTAAAGGTGGTATCCGAGTTTGCTTTAAGCCAAGTTATCTATCTCTTCATTTTCTCTCCTGAACCTAAAAATGAGGGGGAAAGGATACTCCATATATTGGATGTCCAAAGTCGACTCGATTAATATCGTGACAGAACTAAATCTTTCAGATCCTCGGATCAGTTGTTTATTTCTTGTGAAGGTAATACTGTACAACCTGTGTCAAAAGAATGCGTTTCCAAATGGTTGTCCGAGGCTATTGCCTTTTATAGTACTCACCACAGCAAAACTATTCCAGGCAGGGTGGAGGCTCACTGTACCAGGACCTTGGCTTTGTTTATGGCTTTTGGGAAAGAGTTGGATTCTTCAGGTATTTTAGAAGCTGCAACTTTGTGCTCTGTACATACTTTTACAAAGCAATATAAGCTTGATTCCTTTTCTAGGTTTAGGTTAGGCTTTGCAAGAACCATTTTTTCAGTGGCTTATGAACTCTTCTTCCACCTCCAAAATTTAGTAAGCTAGGGTAATCTATGTGTATAGCAAGGGATACTGCAGCAATGATCAGCACGATGAACGTAGTACAGTTGTGTAAATCTTACCATAGCAGTAGATCTTTGAATGATCATTGCTGCAGTAGCCACTCACTCCCTTCAACCCCCCCCCCCTGTTTTTTGTTATAGTGTTTATGCCAGGGTGTGTTTTTGTTCTTCCTTGCATTGCCCCTTTCAGGGCTCAGCCTCCCTGTCTGTGTTGGCAGGAAAGCTTTGAAGGGCTTGGTGACCAAGCCTCTCTTAGCCAGCTTGAGCTACCTTACACTTTGTGAGCATAAAAGATGCCCTGAAACTTTGGAAGCTGGATGGCTGCTCTGTCCTTGGCAGGATAAACCAGTAAAGCTAAAGAGTGATTATTTGAACATTTTCTGTTATCCTAAGTTTACCTGTACTTTTCAGCTGCTCACAAACCTAAAACACAGCAGTAAAAAGAAGCACGTGTTTTTTTTTTTTTTTTTTACTTTCATTGCTGAGTTTTTTTAGTCTAACTTTAGTACACAAACGAACTCTCTCTTTCATGTTTAAGTAAAATGTTTATTTTTTTTCCAAGTGGCACTCTAATACTGTCATTAAATGTGAGTTCAACATAATGTCTGAATGTCTTTCACATCATGATGTATAATGCACAAATGTTTCAAATTGTGTTTCTTTTAATTTTGAATATATTATTTAATAAAAATCTACCCAAATGTAGACATAATGAGATAAGCCTGTCATCAAAATGTGTGAAGACTGAACATCTCATCTTGTTCTGGGATGCTCCATATCAATTGAAGTAATTGCCCTCATCATTTGTAGTATTCCTCAGTTTTCTTAATTCAGTGGTACCATTTAGAAGCCCATCTGTTTTTTTTTTGTTTTTTACCTGTGAGTTTAAGATAAAGTCCCAAAAAAAATCAGACATTTGCATTGTGGCCTCTAGTGATTGTGATTAGAGTGAAAGATGGAATATTTGTGTTTTATGTACCTTTAGAAAGTCCATATTAATGAGCACAGGTGTAAGGATTCCTAAAAATACTTTGATAAGGAGCCATTGTACAGAAATTTCATATCGCACATTAAGCATACTAAAATCAGTTTCCAATTGAGTATTGAGCAAGTATCCCTGTCACTTAACATTTTCTGTGTTTGCTTTCACCATAATTCATGTCCATCACTGCTATTAAACTCTCCTTATCCCCTTCCTTAATGATGATAATAATTGCATTTTCTTTTTAAGTAAGGAACATAGGAACAACACTAGCCAAGTGATCATTCAGACCGTAAGATGCTTAACTATATCTGCATTTAGTAAATGCACCTAAAAGTTTTTGCCACTATTTTTGAGCATGTAGTAGTGCTGTTCTCCTTCATTGTGCAGGGCCATACTTCATAACTTGAGATTTGGTACAGTAAAGAAATAGTAGCAGGAATGTGTCATTTTGAAAATCGTGGGGATACAGGCAGTCTGTTATCAGATGGGCAGCATGGAGCAGTGAGCAGTAACAATTTTTCATTGTGGTGACCCTGTGGTTGCTGGGAAGGTCACAAAGGGATAGGTCTGGAGAGAAGGAGTTAAGTGTTGTGAATTTATCTAATATACATTTAAGTGAGGCAGTGATTTCTGTGTTGCTTAAAGGTATGAAGTTTGTACCTTCTAGAAATCCGTCCTTGGCAGATTTATAATTGGATGTTAAATGTTTTTGCAGGAAGTTACATTTGAAAGTTTATTATAATAATAAGAACACTAATTTAAAAAAAATAATGAAAAATGAT
This sequence comes from Protopterus annectens, assembly GCF_019279795.1. Taxonomy (NCBI): domain Eukaryota; kingdom Metazoa; phylum Chordata; order Ceratodontiformes; family Protopteridae; genus Protopterus; species Protopterus annectens. The sequence goes on from NC_056737.1 coordinate 794,772,864, forward strand.
GAGAGATTTATTAAACATCTATTCATGAGAATGGATTTTATTTTACTTTGACTGTCATGAAATGTTTACCAGTGAAGTGAGTTGGGAGAATGCATTCCATACAAGTTGTAGTAAAATGCCTGTCCTTCATCTGTGTGTCTCAACTTCTTCCATGCCCCTTAAATTTGCCTCTGCCATCAAGTTACTTGAACAGGTGGTTGTTAAAAATTGGAAAATGTTTTAGAAATAAATTGTAATTTAACCAAATAACAATGGATGGTATTGCAGGAAGTTGGGGAAAATGATTTTGTTCAAAACAGGCAGATAAAGGGGAATGTTGGTGATTTTTTTATTTAACTAGAATATGGGTATGGTTCTAAAATTGTTGCATGATAAAGAGGACAGATGTTTAAAAACCCTTTAACTGATTATAGTGGACATTTGTAATTATTGGAAAGGAGTGACAGGTTGGGCTTTCTTAAGGTTAAGAAATTGCACATTAGGTAGCCCAGGCATCCCATTATGTATGTGTTTCCTAAAGGTTTTGTTGACCCCCCCCCCCCAGCAGACCTATTATTTTGGGAGTAGGACTGTACAGTTAAAGGGTGTTTTGAAGTGTGCTTCCTCACATTGTAAAAACACTTTGGACCTTCTGAATTCTGTCAAAAATTTGGTTTGGCGGGAAGGTTCATCATTAAATACTAGGCTAGTTGTCCTTTCAGACCATTTTAGGCCTAGCCAGTTTACCTTTTTGTGCTTGAAATAACCTATCCCATTTGGTTATAGATTGGCCTTACCCATCCCATAGTCGATGATTATTCTCATTAGGGGCAATGCATAATTGTGATCATAACGTAGATAATTTGAGGGACCCATGCATGTGATAAAGCATTTAGGAGCTGCCTCTGTCCATTAGTAGTACAGGGGACAGTCCTGGGGTAAATTTTCTGTTTCCCATCCATAGATCTAAGCTGCACTTGAATATGTGATGAACTTTGTTTTATGTGGATGGGGAATTTGTTCCACAGAAGCGATATCCTCTGTGTGAAATACCATTCCTCCAAACTATTTTGTTGATGTTACAGGAGGGATTTAGATTCCTAGACTGAGTATTTCTATTACCCTTTGACTTGCTGATTTACAGAAATCCATCAGTAATGAGTCGGGGGGTGCCTTGTATGCCAGACCCAGGTCACCTGTTAGCAATATGTAGGATACTAAGTAGAGGGAGATTGCTTTGAGTTGGTTCATGTAGGAAATGTTTTAGGCCTTGTATCTTTTTAGTAAGGTATCTCTGTGGGTGTTGCAGTTTTTGCATGCGTCTGGACAGATGCATGCCAAATGGGGCATTATATTCAATGATTGGCCTAATGAGGGCTGAGTAAAGGGGGGCAGGGGACAGTGACATCCCTAGAGTTTGACAAGGTCTATAAACTGTTCAATATAGAAGGACTTTCTTAGAACAATAGACACATGTTGGTCAAACATTATGTCACTGTCTTACATATGTTTCCAAGTTCTGAACAGCTTGGTCAACTCTGAGGGGAATATTGTTAATGTAGTGATTCTCTGGGGTAGGTGACTTCCCAAAGGATACAATAATGCATTTTTTGGCATTTTTTCAGTCTATGATTTTGGCACCAGTTATTTACTTAAGACAAACCTTCCTGCTGGTTGGCCAAGTTATTTGGGGATTAAATGACTGCTCCTAGTTTGTAGTAGTCTGCAAACTTAATCAGCCAGAGCCCTTTGGTATTGGTTTTTACTTCAGAAAACTAGATACCAAACAGGAGATGTCCTGGCACAGAACCCTGGGGGACGACTTCTCATATAGATTATCTGCATCCTATTTCTAAGCCAGTTGGCAATCCAGCGGATGACATTTGGTGTTTATTTCCAGTTTATTTCGCTTTTCTAGTATGCCTGAGTGGGGAATTGTGTTTGAAAGCTTTGGCTAGGTTGAAGTATGCGGTGTGCACCCTTTTGCCTTCATCCGTTGCTTTGACATTTTCAAAAGCATCCTTCAGGTTGAGTAAGCATGACCTGCCCTTGGTACATCCAAACTGACACAGGTCCAGTGTTTGGAGGCTGTCTTTCCATGGGTGTGCTTATGAGGCTAGTCAGACTTGTGGGTTTGTAATTGCCTGGGTCTGTGGGAGGTCATCCCTTAAGCGGGGTAATGATTGACTGTAGCTGTTCTATATTCGCTTGGCATAAAACCTGTATGGAGACTGAGATTGAACAGCCTTGTTAGGGTGCGGCTATGTCGTGCTTCATGCTATTTAAGATGCATCTAGGTGTATTGCCAGGATGCAATGATGCAGTATTTTCTGGTTTTGATAGTATTTTTAAGACTTGGTCTCGTGTGATAGCTGGAGGTGAACAAGTTTCATGTATATCTTGAGTGATGGGGGGGGGGGTGAAGTTAAAGCTAAATTTATCAGCCAGTAGGTTCAATTTTTATTGGGTTAATGTGGATGTGATATTCTATACAAATACACAGCATCGTGGGGGGCTAAAGACAGTTTACAATTTATGGGTTAAGGTCCTTGCACAAATTATTTGGTGTATTTGTTGGGAGTTTTGTTTGACCCAAGACTGCTGTGTATTTGTGAATGAGGTGCATTTGCAACAGTAAAGAACAGCTGTGGGGCTTCATACTTCTGTTCTCCTCTGTATGGGAGATTTTGAAAGGTAGTTCATTTATCCTAGTGACTTTTTTCTAAAAAAATAGCATTGATCAAGACATTTGTAAAGGATTTAATATTTATATGTAAAGATAAAGTGGATGATTTTTTTTTTTTATATATGAGAGGTTTTTGTATAAACCAACATGAGTTAAAATTTACATGTGAATTACAGAAACAGTCTGATTGTCTGGTCGCTACGTTGCTAGACCTAGTGGATAGCAATGTGACTTTTTAAGATATATAGGAAGCAGAATGATTATCATTTCCCATATGCTACAAGTCAGCATCCAACTCATTTGTTTAGTTTCTTGCCATATGAGGAGCTGTATAGAACATTTATGAATACATCTGATGTTCAAAAGAAAGTAGAAATGGAAAAAATGAATAGTTTTTGGAAGCGAGGTTATTCTGAACAGCAGATTTCAGTCGAACACAAGTTTTGTAAGGGGTAAAGGTATGCCATATGATAGAGCAGTGTGAGGTCAGTTTAGCAAGAGGAATTTCAATGATGTGTTTAGCTTGAGGATATTCCTTTGTAGGGGCCAGATACAAGGATTTACCAACTATGGTGGAAATTTGCTGATTGAATGGGAGACAGTTTGTACACTTTAGGTATCTGTTATAACCGTTCCTGTCTGAAGAAAGTACCATTTATAGCATAAAATGGTAGCAGCATTTTATGTTGCACTTGTTTGCATTTAGCTCTAGACTATTTTCAGCACAGTGTGCATGTCCTGTTCGAAGTGTGCAGTATCCATGGATCAGAACATAAGAGTGCCCATGCTGCAGTTATCAGCAAATTTCAGTCAACCACAGTTCTGAGATATTGGCTTGCATATCTGTGGACCTGGTTAACAAATGGAAATAAAACGTATCAGGAGAGGGCACATCACTGATCCACAAGGACCCCCATTGATCTGCAGTTCTACATTCAGGGAGGTTACCAGCAACTTTCATAACGTGATCTTTTGGATAGCCAATTTACAATCCAATGGACAACACAAACTTAATGTAAACTCATCTTTTTTTTTTTTAATTCTATTATACCCTTGTTGCGGATAGTGTCAAAAGCCATAGTTTCCTGCTTATTCGTGTTATCAAACCATTGATATTTTTTAACAGTTGTGTTAATTTTTCAGCAAAAAAGTGCATCACTAGTATGGAATCCAGATAGTTTTGTGATGTATGCAGCAACACTTGACTGGATATAATCTCTATAACCTTAATCTTGAAATTTGATCCTTATAACATCTTTTCTGCACTTGTGCTAAATTTAATCCTCTGCACTATGTGTTCCATGCCTGTCTCTTTTTACATTACACAGTCATGTATATGCTGCTATCTATGATCCTACAATATGTAAAGCTTATCTGTTGCCATGTAACTGTCCATCATTATTCTTACATTCTAATAAAACAAAAATAAACTGAAATTGAGTGCCTGAATGAGCTGGATACATTCTAATTGAAAGTGAAACGTGAGGGTGGGGGGCTATTCAAAAATGCACAGTGCAGTCTGCAATCCTGTTTCTAGCAGAATTGCGAGAGAGCGATTCAGAGACCACTGAAACAGTACAGCGGTATGAAGGCCCCATGAAGTAGTGCTGCACCAGTCTTGCTGCATGTTATTACATGCAAATGGGATAATCTGGGGACATGGATAATATAAATTAGCCATGTGCCACTCCACAGAGCCGTATACTTTGATCAGAACAGCACAGTAGAGCAATTCAGAGGTAACCTCTACCACCCTATTTCGTGCAACACATTGAAGACTGAAAGTGGTAGATGCATGTTGTATATCCATTGCGGTCTGTGACAGCAGTAGGTCTTCTAGCACACTGAAATGGATTTATTTTTGTCTGTTAATGCTCATTTTAATCTATTGCTAGTGTAAAGCACTGCAGCAGTTTCCTGTATTTTTACTGTTTAGCAAAAAAGAACAGTTTGATTTGTTAGTTCATTAGAGCTTTGCAAACAGATGGTGAATATTTCTTTTAATTTAACATTAAAAGGAAGTTATGTACTTTGTAGTTGTAGGAGCTAAGTCTGAAAGAAAACACACAAACCATGTTAAGAGTGAAGCATGAGAAGATTTTAAGCTATCCTCCAATATGCATACCTGATCTGCTTACTCCTTTCAGCTTTGGAAATGTGTGTTTGCATTTTAATCTCAAGTTGAGAAAGTTTGAACTTTGTATGAACTAATCTTCTCACAGCTCGAGATTCCAAACTTGAGCTCCTCCTATCTATCAACAGTGCCCCAACCACCACCATGTTACCTCGGATCTCATTTGCCACACTTGATGATGATAGCAGCGAGTTACTCTTCAGCTTTTCCATAGTGAGTGTTTGGGGTGTTTTTTTTTTTTTTCCAATTTTTGTATCTTCATACCCTTATCTGTTAGGCTTTAGTGTTTAAAATTTTTTTTTTCTTTCTTTTCCTTTCCTCTTTGGCACCCTTTTCTTCTGTCTCCTTATGGCTGATCAGAAGCACTTTGGGGTTCAAAAAGTGCAATTCCTGTGGGCAGAAGATTCCTTTAGCTGACATCCATTGGGAGTGTGTCTACTGTTTGGGACCTCTCCATTTGGAAGCCCCTTGTGATATATGCAGGGCTTTTCTCCCCCAGGCTGTGGCTGATAGGAGAAGCGAGCTCATTTTTAAAGGGCTTGCTTCCTCCTCCCACCACCTCAAGGGCTCCTTCCACATCAGGGGCTCAACCCCCGACCAAGAACCCCAAAGATTTCCAAATGTCCAGGAGGCTATCTCCCATGCAGTCCTATTCGGAACCTCTGAAGAAGAAAAAAGTTTTTGAAACTGACCCGCTGGGCTCTGAGCTCTTACCTCCACCTTCCCTCTGCCCTGTTCCTCCTTCATGGCTACAGGGCCATGTGACATCCCCTCTGCATCTGCTCCAGCTGTGTCCACGCCAGGGTCTTCTCTGCTGGTGTCTTTGGAAGATCTCTGACCCGTTCCCCATGGAGGTCTCCCTACCCCCCCCTCCTCAGCTTTGTCTTGGGTCTTCCTGAAGCCTGTCCTCTAGGGATTGTGGGTAAGCTCATGAGGCAGTTCCATGAGGCACAGATCCAGATGGGGCTTGTGTCTGCACTGTCCACTTCCAGATCCATGAGGCTGTCGCCATTCCAGCCTGTAGCTCCTTGTTCAGTTCTTCCCTCAGTTTCGGAGTTGTCTGTTCCATTGGGTGTCGGTGCCGGGGTGTCTGAGCCAATAGATTTCCTCTTCACCTCTGACATTCTCCCTGACTTGATCGGCTCTGGCTACTTTGGTTCTGAGCATGTCTTGGAGCTGTAGTGTCAAGGTCAGTTCCAGCAGGTTAACTTTGACACCAAAGGTTTCTGATCTCTCTCTTCCCCTCGAGGCCTCAACGTTTGACAGCTCAGCTCTGACCCCCCCCCCCACAGAGCAGGAGGCCCGTTCCTTCTGGGAGGTGTCTGCTCCAGGTAGTTCTGAGTCCTTCTGTGTTCGAGGTGGTAGGGGAGTCTCCTCTGTTCCTAGGAGACCCTCGGCACTTACTGCAGTGGAACCTCCCCTGTCCCACTCTGGAACTGTGCCTTAGACCTCTGAGCTACCACATGGACAGCCGGTCCCAGAAAGCTTCCACACTGTTCCGTCTTTGGATCCCCAAGCTTCTTCCGATACCTCCCCAAAGTGCCCTCCTGAGGAGGTCCCTCTGAAGAGACCTTGTAAAAGGAGGCATGTGGATTCCCTATGGAATCACTTAGAACAGATACTGATTTTGAGGAAGGTGAAGGGTCTCCCAAGTCTCTACCCGACGAGGTCTCCTTTGGAGACCATCCTTGAAATCCTTCGCCAGAAGGGTTGGTGGTCCTCCCAAACCCCTTCCCTGGAGGAGTCGGTGTTGTGGGATGCTTTCAGGGCTAGCCCATCTACCACCTGGGTGTCCCATCCCTCCTCCCAGCTGATCCAGGTTGTGTTGTCGAGGGCTTTGAAGGAACCAGATACAGTAGAACCCATCCCCGTGCATGCTGATAAAAGTTTAAGTGCCCCAGCTGACAAACAGTTTTGAACCAAAGGCATCCTGGTAGATACCTTGGTTGTGGCGGCAGCCATCAAGAAGCAGCTTGCTCATTAAAGCTCCTCTGGGCAGGTTTGGTAAGAGGGTCTACCCCTCCTTTACCTTTGCTCTTCGGGCTTTGAAATACCTCTCCCACTTTACCCAGCTACAAAGGAACTTTCTAGCTTGGTTCTGGAGTCCTTACCTTCTGAGGAGTGGGAGTCTGTTTCCTCTAGGTTGGCCACCCTACATTCCCTGGCTAATGCATCCATGAGCCTTATCTCTCACGCTGTGGAGGGTATTTCAAGGGCTGCTGGTTCAGGCATTGCCATTAGGCATCATGCCTGGATGAGGCTGTGCAATTTTGCAGAGCCTTTCAAACAGTCCTTCAATGCCCCCTTTGATGGCTCCACCTTGTTTGGGCCTACGGTACATGACATCTTGACTCAGAGTGAGAAAGATGGCAAGACCCTGTCTGCTGTCGGAATCCATTTTTCTACTCCACAATGGACCTTTTTTAGGAACTAGAGTGGAAGTAAGAAAACATGGTTGTGGAAGTCGCAGGGGCCTTACCAGGACACTTTGGGAGCTTTTCCTCCTGAGACAGAAGGGGATATAGTCCAAATGGCAGATGCCCCCACACGGCCGAGGGGGGTTCCCAAAGTCAAGGATCACAGGAACGTACCCCAGACAGGCATTTCCAGCAGTAGTGAAGGGTGGACGATTTTCCTTTACACCCAGAAGCCTGGGAGGCCATCACACACAACAAATGGGTGCTAAGGATCATATCCAGTGGATACTCCATTCCCTTTTCTGACATTCCAAAACAAAAATTTTGTCTCCCCGATGTTCCACCCAGTGAGAGGGAAGATGCTGCCCAGGAAATAAGAAAGTTGCTACAGAGTCATCCAAGAGGTCCCCCCTCCCCCGATGAGGTCGGATTGGGCATTTACTCCAGATTATTTTTAGTACCCCAAAAGACTGGGACCTGTGGCCAATATTGGATCTCACATACCTGAACAAGTTAGTGAAACACAGCAAGTTTAGGATGGTCACGATTCAGTCCATCGTACCTCTCCTGAAGATGGGTGATTGGATGTGCTCTGTAGACCTCAAGGATGCATACTACCATATCAAGATGGACAGATGCTCCAAGTCCTTTCTACATTTCAGGATGGGAACCAGTCACTACCAGTTTCGGGCACTTCCATTTGGTCTCCCCACAGCCACCATGGTGTTCACCAAATGATTAGCGGGGGTTGCAGCTCATCTCCGACTGCAAGGGTATCCGATATTTCCATATCTGGATGGTTATCTCCTAACCACCCCAAACAGGCATCTTCTCCTTCAGGCCCGGGATTACTTCCTCAACCTAGCTTCCAACCTGGGCATAACTAAATTGGCAAAAGACTCACTTGGATCCGGTTCAGACCATAGACTTTATAGGGGCACGTCTAGACATAATGGTGGCTCAGGTTTGTCTTACACTGGATAGGATACTAAATCTGAGGTCACATGTCAACCAGTTCTTAACTGCTTCGACACCCCCGGCCACTCTGATTCTGTGGACTTTGGGCTCCATGGCAGCAACCGTAACACTTCTCCCAGTGGCAAGTTTTCATATGCGCATTCTGCAGTGGATTCTAGCAGTACAGTGGTCTCCTCTCAGAAATCCCTTGAGTCTTCCATAAAACTGTCTTTTGTGTACTGACATGTTGACCACAGATGGCTCCCAGTTTGGGTGGGGGGTATTGTTTGGGCCGGATAGTCCAAGGCACATGGATGCCCCAAAAGACTGAATAGAGCGGTTCTTCTAGTGTTCCAAGAACTAGACAGCTTTCTTCCTGAGGAGACTACTGCAATCCAAACTGACATGTCAGTGGTTTTGAACCTCAACAAATGGGTAGGGAACAGGTCTTACCCCCTTTGTCGAGAAGCAATGAAGGTTTGGCAGTGGGCAATTTTTTCTTCAACCACTTTCTGGTGGCAATGCACATTTCAGGAGAGTCCAACATTCTAGCCGACAAACTCTGTAGAGTGCTGTTGATGCCTCACAAGTGGTCCCTGAACCAGTCTATACCAGAAGCAATCTTCCAGAAATGTGGTTATCCTTGCTGCAACCTCTTTGTGTACCCCATCAACAACAAATGCAGCAAGTATTTTGCCTTTATCCCTCTTCACGGACAGTCGCCCAGGGACACTGTAGTTCATGCTTGGCCCTCAGTTCTGCTACATGCCTTTCCCCCTCTTCCCTTGATTCCCAAGTTCCTACAGAAAGCTTTCAAGTTGTGAAGCAAAGTGATCCTCATTTCACCCTTTTGACCTTGACAAATCTGGTTCACCTTTCTTTTGTCTCTTCTGGTTTGCCCCCCAATTAGGTTTTATCTGAGCCCAGATCTGTTGTCTCATCCGCTGG